>NW_008824791.1:4181591-4191263 GCF_000699105.1 Pygoscelis adeliae
GGGAAGGAGAGAAAATGGCCTCCGCTGGTGGCAGGCGGAGCAGAGGGAGAGGCTGCTGGAGGGGGAGGGCAGCTCTTCAGCAGACCCAAGGGAGCGGGTCCTCATCCGGAGGGCGATGTGAGACAAAAGCCGTAGCAGGCGGTCTAAGCTGGGAATTTTCAGAAAGTATAAGCTGGTAAAAAGAGAAGGGGACGGCAACAGGGAAGAAAAAAGTGGTTGTGAGACTAGTCAGCTGTCCTCGTTTGGTCGAGAGGAGCCCAGTTTACAAGCCCATGTTCTAGCAGCTTTTCTTCAGCAGACTCTTTTGCCACAGGTTGTCCAGAGCAACTTCCCTGACATGTCTTACAGAGACTGATTTCCAACCCCTTGGCACAAGAATAAGATAGGCTCTAGTGACTATGATTTAATCTTAATTCCTTTAGTAGTCCTTGGTGTATTATATGATACAAGAGACCATTAGAAATCGTTTAAAATTGAAATAAATGTAGCAGCTTCATAAAGCATGACAAAAAGCTGTAGGTGAACAGATGGGCTTTAGTCACACTGATCGGAAAGAAGAACACTAGAAAAAGGTGAAGACGTTCATTAGTAAGAAATGAGCACATCTCTCCACAAATAATTTAGTATTGGTAATAGCCTAATTATCTTATGCAGATTAAGAATGTTTTAGTTAGTGATGGTACACAGGAGGAGTCTGCTCAGAAATGGTGTTCCTGGCTACAGAGACCCCATCTAAAGCATCAGCATCCTTAACAGCCTGCAGCAGGCAGCTCCACAGCGTTGTTACCCAGCCCGGGGTTAAACACCTCCTTGTACTTGTCTTGAATGTGCCACGGCCACCACCTTTTACTGTCATTCTTTGTGCATTGTTTTGTTATTTACTTGTGATTGCTTGTGTTGGAGATCTTAAGTAAAATATTTTAATATATTAAGGGCAAGAGGTCCCAGTTTCTCTGAATCCTTGTAAGTCACGTTGCGTGTAGGGGGACACAGGCCCCAGTCCAGACGCTGGCTTGTGCCGTCAGACTCAAACACATCCTCTGTTGTATAACCTGACCCAGACAGAGCGTCCTACTATCGCGTGGCCTCTGCCAGATTACATAAGGTGACACACCATCTGCACTGACATCTGTGACCTGATGCAGGTGGCATCACTCTGTAGCACATGTTAAGAAGGGGAAGAGGCTCCTTATAGCCCACGTCCTTTTTTCACTTTTAGTCTGATCACCTCAGCACAAGGCATTCCTAGAGACTCAGCAATGGCCTTCATCTGTCACCAATATTAGCAGGAGCGTCAAGATACATATGGTGAAAATAAGCACCACAGATTTGCTGATGTGGAGATAAGTTGGGGGCCAATGTAGTAGGCATTTTGCCCCCAAACTTCTGAAGTTGTCAAGTGCAAAAATTCAGGATGACTTGAAGATAAGTGATTTTAAATAACAGATACGATATACTGTTTTGCTTGCCTTCTACTCTGTTAGTCTTGAGTGGTCACATTTAAAAGCTTTTCCAATAACAAGAGCAAACAAAGTTTTGTTTTACAGCGAGTATTGATCTGCCAAGTGTTATATTACAGCCTGTTCTAGATCCACAGTGTTCAGGAAAATGTCATAAAAAGGAAGGTGATAAACTTGCTAGGTATAGCTGTGAGGGTCAGTCCATAGCATGTGGACTTGGAGAATATGAAGAGAAAGAAAAAAAATGTATGCTTGGGAAATGCAGAGATACTCCAGCACCCTGAGATGGCAGGAGTATGATTAATACTGTGTGGATGGGGGAATGTACGTGCAAACTCTGGCTGACACATTTCCAGAAGTATGAGCTAACCGAGACTTGACCTTGAGTCCTAGTCAAAAATTAGGTTAATTTTTAGGGGCACTGGATTTGTGCCTCTTTCTGAACAAACACTGAGTTGATTAAAACCTGTAGCAAAGCATTGGGCTTCACAGGCTCAGGGGCTCGGCATCTAAGACTCTCTACAGAATCCTGTCCAATATTTCTGAAGTGGATTTTTTTCTTTCTGTGACAAAGGAGCTTCACTCAGCACACGGAGGGCAACGTGTAGCTGTTATCAGTGCATACCATTGTGTAACTCACTCGGGCTTGATCACTCCCAAAGAGTGTGACCCTCCCGCAGCAGGAGGTATCGCTCAGTCCCAGTGCAGGCAGACTCTCAAACATGCCCAGGCTTCCAGAGTTACAGTCGGCAGCCTCAACCAACACCCCACAACTCCCAGCCCCGTCAACTTCTCGCAAACACACCACATCTACGTGCACTGATGGATTGTTGGGTATGTGGGTGCCTCCCACCAATGGCGATAGTGAGGGATTTTATTCATAACTATTTTTAAAAAAATCACACTGGAAAAGACATGTGATAGCATCCCCGTTTGCATCATGTGAGTCTCATCCCACTGCATCAAGAGAGAACTGAACAAGAGGCAAGAAACTCAGGGCTCTAAAATCACAATTTGTGAAATGTCAGGGAAGAATAAACTGATTCCGATTGTTTCACTGAAAAATTATTTCTCTCTTTTCTGCTTTTCACGAGGCTTCTTTTACCTCTTTGCTTTTCAGGCTGCAGATCAAGGTGCTCAGCAATAGAGAAAAGGATGATGTGAAGGATACAGAGTCCAGCATATCACAATTCAATGCAACAGAGAGACAGGGTCAATTATTAAACCATCTGCTTTCTGCAGCCTGCAGGGTTTCCAGCATTTTGTAAGGAAAGCTGCTTGAAAAGCTACTTTCTGTCCTGCAGCATTAAATGAACATACCTACTTTTGTATTTTTTATCGTGGTTGTAGTTGAAAGCAGTGGGCAAACATCCACTGCTCGGTGTCTGCAGAGTTTCTACCCCTTCTGTGTCGATTCCCTGACCCTGCAGGACCTTAATTCCAACCTGTATAAAACTGGTACAAAAACATATATTAAAACAAATATTACTACTACAGCAAGAGTGAGGTAGGCAGCTATATCGCTACTGCTAAATATTTTTCCTTATTAAACACTAGATCAGCAATGCTTTGATATGAAGCCTTATCAACAGGAGGAAAATGTAGGGTTTAGAAAGATTGTACCTAGTCACCTAGAGTCAGCCTGAAAGTGCAGTTACGCAAATTGAAGTAAAAAGCAGCCATGAAGTTTAACACCCATTGGCAGTGATTCACACTTTTGTTTACACTCTGAAAATCCTCTTTGCCTTAAATTTTCTCGTGGGGACATGTGTTTCCATGTGTTTTTATAAGACAATTTCTCACTTTCATCTTCTTCTGCCCAGAA
Source organism: Pygoscelis adeliae (assembly GCF_000699105.1). Classification (NCBI taxonomy): domain Eukaryota; kingdom Metazoa; phylum Chordata; class Aves; order Sphenisciformes; family Spheniscidae; genus Pygoscelis; species Pygoscelis adeliae. Next base: position 4,184,877 of record NW_008824791.1, read on the forward strand.
TACAGCTAGTCAAGTAAAAGCTGTAACTCTCAGCAAACCCTCCCAAGTATATGAAAGGATTAGGTAAGGGTGTTATTATTGGCTTTGTCATCACTGAAAATAATGTGTTTTCATTATGCTGGAATATCCTTCTTTTTCTAAGATCTTACACAAGGCAAAAGGATGATTTCTACCACGATGCAGCTAGGAGAATTCAAATTCAGATGGGAAGCATAGGTCAGGATGCAACAATAGTCATACTGAAGTAAAAGCTCATGAATCATCTCCAGTGTGGCTTACTCAGTGTCAAAACATCTTTTTTTTTTTTTGATGTGAAGACAGAGTAGTTGTTATTCATGTAAAAATTCCAGAGAAAAACAAGGGATCATCAAAAATCCATTTTACCCTTTCTGGTGGTGGGGGAGACTTTAAAACGCTCTGAAAAGGCCATCCAGTGTTTTGGCCACTGGCTTTCATTTCACAACAGATGTAAGATTCCACTTTCTCCATTTCACATAACCCAATGGATTGACTAGCAGACAGTAAGGAGAAAGAGAACAAATGCAAACACTCCTCATCTAAGTAGCTACATGCATATGCCCAGTAAAATCAAATATGACAGGCCCAACGCAATTCCTATTCCTTTTCTTTAGTAGTGTATTTTAGAGATAAGACACAATGGCTCTCCAGATTTATTGGATTAGAAGAAGGCAATTGATTTTCTTCAGGTCCTCAAAGCCCCTTGAATATAAAAAAAAAAATTCTTAATAAAAATGAGTATTTTTAATCAAGGAATGTTTCTAAAGACTTTAGTCAAGGAGCAGCAGCAGATCAAGATCCTAAGGATGGATTAAAAAAATTACAATCTCCGTTCCAAAAAAACATGTAGTATAAGGCAGAGTCTTTAAGTGACAGCATAGCCCTTCACCATCATTTGCAGCCACAGGAAATTAAAGAACTAAAATTGAAGCTGACAGGCAGAGCTAAGCATAGTGCTGCCTGCAGCACGTTATTTCCTCAGTGTCATTGCCTACGGACCCATGAAGCCTGCGGTCCATTCATCTATAGATCTGTTGCTGGCTTACAGACTGACAACCTAAAGCTACTTTGATGCTGCAGACGCCAAAACGCAGAGATTCGCGAGCAGACTGTCAGCGAGGCTGGTTACCAGGAGCAGCCTGGAAGCTCAGGCAGAGCTCAGCACAGGCGGAGCAGTGGAAATTACCTGCCATCGAGCTCCTTGCTGCTACAGCTGAGCTGCCACTGCGTCCTCGCTGCTGCGGCTTCTGGGCCAGCTTTAACGTCTCACGGAAGTGAGACCGGGCAGAAATTGTTGGCCATTCATTAGAATAATCTGAAAAGGGGAAACTGATTTCCCTCTTCCTGCGACATCCCCTCTCTGTCATTGTCAAAGAAAATACTTTGCCAGAGCCGGACTCATGCAGTTGCTTCGTAATCCACATCCAAGAGCAGCCTGGCTGCAAGGGGATGGGCAGGGAGAGGATCGCAGCTATCTTGCCTTAACACCCGGTGTGGAGGTAAGCCACACTGCTGTCACTGCTGGGCAGGGCTTACATGCATCTCCCCAGCGTAGAGGACAGTGGTGAACCCAACAGCAGTGAGGGGAAGGGGAAAGAGGAGGCCATCATCAAATGGCCACGCTTCATGTGTTAAACTTAGCTCGTAGCTGAAGTCAACACACTCACAACGTGGCTGCCTAAATCTAGCATCTAGAGTAAAATTAAGTAAATTTCTGCTTGTATCTCATTTTATACGACCAGCAAGATTAAAAAGAGTTACAGAAAGGCACTTCTACATTTATGAAAAATTAGAAAATACAATTGTCATCAAAAAGGAGAAGCCTTTTCTGGAGACTGAACTGGGCTGATGGAAGAGACTATTCTCAGAAGTATCCGATATGAAGGGGTTTCCACCATAAAATGAGTTGTTAAATACCTGTCAAAATAACAACGATTTTTCTTAAGTTACTTAGCTCTAGGGTTTTTAAAAAGAAAAAAAAAAAAAGGTAAAGCAATGGTGTTCTACCAGGGATATCCGTTCAGCTGTGAAGGATGATCAGGAACAATGTCTTCCAAAAGCTAAACCTCTCCTGATGGTTATCCTGAAAAATGGAGGAGTCCGTATCATTCAGAATTTTTCCTAAATTTAGTCGGGCCTGAAACCAAGACACAATTTCTCCACCGACTTTTCCTGCCAGTTAATAGCACAGCATACCTAATGAGCATTGAGAAGTCTGGGACACAGTTCCCTGAAATCCTTCAGACCCCAGGGTCGTGCAAACACCCCAAAACAGCCCTTAAACTTCCACTGCAAGTTCTCGGGTCCGGTGGATTTTAAGCAGGTGGAAGTGTGAGTGAAAACTTAGGGTTGTTTCTACCTTCTCTGTGGGAATCACACTAATTACAAATTAGTTAAAAGACCCATTCTATTTTTGAATTCAATGCCATAATTATTTATGTTTTGTTAAGTGGAAACTTTGTGTTATTGTAGCTTTTAATTAGTCATACAGATGCATGTTACATTTCTTTGTAAGCCTAGCCCATCTTACGTGATCTTGCAGGTATGAGTTCCTCTTCTTTTGCCAATGTTGAAACTCATTACTTCACACGCTATTTGGAACTGAGAAAGTACAGTTTTTCTGCATTTCCAGGGAGGACTACTGCATAGTACAGGAGCTCAACCCTTCTGTGCTCACGTTGCAGAAATTAAAATGGAGCGGTTGCATTATGCAACTGTTGTGAAATGAGAAAGGCATCAAAAACCTGTATTTGGGAGGAAGAATTGTTGCTATCTCAGCAGATTAAAGGTACAGAGAGTGTGGTCTTGGCTTCTACTGGGGAACCAGAAATAAATTGGTCGTCCCAAGGTTGAAAACATGAGATGCAATAAGACAGGCAGATATCTTCCTTATGAAGAGTCAATACAGACCATACACCAAGAACAGACTATAGAAAACAGATACAGAACATTGACCTGGAGTTTGAAATCTTAAATAAGTGCACCCAGGAATTCAAGGTCTGAATCAGGAAAATTAAATAAAACAGCCTAAAAAGCTATACTGTGCTCTTGCCTTATTTTTGACTGCATTATTGTTTATTTATTGTTTTCTTTCTCTGTGTTGACATGGTGGTCGCTCAGACCTCAAGTTGATACCAGGTATGCACACTGCTGGAGAATCGGCAGACTCAACTGGGCAGGCAAAGAGAGTCTTCTGAAGGCAATCACTTCAGGCATGGTTGACTCGGGAGTTGAGATTGTGCAAAACCCCTGAAATACCAGATTATTTAAAAAAAAAACAACTCTGAGTAACTGTCTGATCAACGTCACTCAAGCAGGAGGGAGAAGATGATACATCCTGAATAACCAGGTGTAAAGGGGTTATGTGATTCTCCCCCGATACCCTCACGTTGCACATGCCTGTAGCGTCAGATCTTAATTTACCATCAACACTGTACAGGCAGGGCATTGGCAGAGAGGTACTAGTCCGGAGAACAGATTGAAGCACCTAGTTTCAGAGCCTCCCTCCCTCCACCAGTTTATAAATAGAGATTTAAAAAGGCAATGGTGTAAAGAGGCGTTCCCTCCACTGCTGCGAAGGACTGCTTAGAGTCACTGCCACAAATGATGTTCCCTCTAGCCTCCAGCTCCAGGGCTTTTGCCGTGACTCCCAGCTGACATTTTCTCCTTGTCCTGTAGATCTCAGTTTAGATGGCCCTGAACATTTTCTGCATTTTCAGGAAAACTAGCCTAAAAATAAACTAGCCTGTTAGCACCTGAGATAAAATGGGGGGAAGGAGAGGAGCCACGTGGAGTGGAATTTTGGAGCTGGATATTGCCTGGATCCTTGTGCCTTTCCCTGTGGGCTGCCCAAGGCCACTTGCTCCAGCAGCATCTTCTCCTCCTCAGAACCTTGGAAGAGTCTCTGGGACAATCCTGTGATAAGACTTGCCGAGATAAAGCTGCCATTCACCTCTTGCTTGAATCTCAGCAGTTCTCTCTCCTAGTCCGAATGAAGACCATTGCTATTTATACAAAAAAGACCATAATTGTCCCAGCAAGGCTTAGAAAATTTTGCGTGTTTGGGCAAAACTCACAGGAGGAGGATGACAGGCATACTCTGCATCTGGACAGCAAGCAGTCAGAAGTGATGAGCCACCACAGCAGAATGGTGGGGCAAGGATCACCAGCTCAGATGCAAGGTACAACATGATGGAGAAATTGAGTACATGACTGCTTGGTTCCTGCAATAGTTAGACTGTGGGGAGCCAGGAGAGACAGAATTTGAGAGAGAGAGAAACACCATATGCAAACAGTTAGAACTGGAAGCTATTTTGCACAGATCACTTCTGAGAACATTTTAATTCCCTAGTTTTAAAGATACGTATTTCCCCTTCCTTCTTTCTTCTGTACATTACATCAAGCAGCCCTGCCAGCACCCGTGTGAGCGAGCATACAGGGCTATTGCTCATTCCTAGCCATATGTTTCTGTCAGATGTTTATTTGCATGAGTGACAAATCGTTCTGAGCTTTTGAAAAGCTATGGGAGGCATTGCCGTTCTCCACTCCTACCTCATTTCTGCAGTCACAGCCTGTGCTGCAGCCAAGGAGCAGGCAGCTCCCAGGCAGGCAGGGAGAAGGAGCAAGACCCACAGGCCAGGCAGATGTGGGCTGTGAGGCAGCACCCTTAAACTGCGAAGTGAAATGCTCTGGAAGTGAAGTGAGCCCTCAGTAGTTACAGAAGCACCAGTCACTCTAGAGAGGAAGATGTTCCTTTCTGAGAAGGAAAAGCTAGTGAGGAAAAGGAGAACAGTGAAGCTGAAAGTCTGGCATCTCTGCTACTGCCCCCCTCTGTTGGACTACCAAAGGATTTTTAAACCTCTGCAATTAAGACCTTGTATCCTTTTAGTACCATTATCCTTAGCCGCAGTGAGGCAAATGAAGCTTCTGTTTTCTCTGTGTCTTTCTTTTTTTAAATAGTAAAGGCCCTATACAAATGTACTTTTAATGTCCATGTTACTTACTGGCAAGTTTGGATGCCCACAAGACCTTAAAACAAAAATTCTGTGCCACAAGCAGAAGAGGAAAATAAGCACTCATCAGAGAAAAAGGCACTCATCATAAAAGGGACAGCTGTAACAAAGATTTGGAGGCTATCACAGAGTGAGATGTTCACTTTGGGGTATATCCTTGGTACAAGCTTTGATGGTGATAGTGGTTCTTTTTTAAGGCATGCTTAACTCCTGAGACTAATCTTGGTAGCTCTTAATTAATCAGAGACTGGTCCTACCCACCAGCATCACCGCGAAAAGGAGGCAGAGAAAATTTGCTTTTCAGTGTAGAATTTCTATTCCTCACAAGGAAAACCACAGGGTTTTGCTTTACTTTATTGTGAAGAGCAGATGGAGGCTCCAGTATCTTAAGGGAGTTGGGGGGTGGTGGGAAGTGGAATAGGTCCTTCTCACAGTCTGGCCATCCCACCGTCCATACGTCAGAGTATTGCTAGTTATTCTTGAAAGCCAGTAAAGCAATTATTTTCTAGCCATTTGTGATTTGCTAGATGTTACTCCCGGCTTTCAGGAGATTCAATTTTCTACAAAGATGTCAGTTCTGCAAAGAGCTTGGTCTTTGCAACACCTCAGGGAAGGTAATCCATTTTGCACTCTTCTTAAACTGTCCCTTCATTTCCTTTGCTTTTCACGTCCTCGTGTTCTCTCCATTATTTTCCACTGCTTTATCTTCTTTGCTTACAAGTGCTGTACTTCTCTAATCTTGGAAAAATTGCCCTTCCTCCCACTCTACCTTTCTGACTTTCAGTAAATTAGCTGGTGCCTCCATGACAACAAAATTGATCATATCTCCTCAAGCTGTCTCCATAGGTCTCAGGCAAGCTGTCTGCTCATGGGACCTTGTCTCCTCTGACAGCTCGCTTCCTGGTTTTCCTCCAGTACACTTCAACAGCGACCGCTAACTTAAAGGAGACATTGCTGGTGCTGTTTTACCTGATTGCTCTGCCACTTCCATGAACATTTCCTTCCCTGGCTGTCAATGATTGCTCTTTTTATCCTGTCTGCTTCACAGGCTGCTCTGACTTGACAGATCTCAAGTTTTGCAACTTTCGGTTTGTTTTTCAGCCAGCATCAGTGTTTCCCCTATCTTTTACTTGTTACATTTTCTTACTGGAGCCCTACAAAAATAGCTGCTAATAAGCCTTAGCTTCCTCCAGTATCAACCTATGAGTGGAATATAGTCTGAAATCATTTGGCTTGGGAGGCTTGCAAAACACCATTAACTGTTTCATTAACTGCCTTGTCCTAGGGGAGCACTTTTTGAACCATAGGGATATGTTTGTCCTTTCAGAAAGAGGTGCTCTGTAGCTGCATTTCTGCA
>NW_008824791.1:4191291-4302425 GCF_000699105.1 Pygoscelis adeliae
AGTAGCTCGGACTAAAATGAAGGACACTTGGGTGGAGCACAAGACGAACAAAGTCTGCGCTGTCCAAACATAGACCAGAGATCGATCAGATTTTCTCAGCCCAGAGGAAGTAGGCTCAATTCCTGCAAATTAAGGTTGAAAATGTCTTTTGGTTTAGTTAGAAAAGGAGACATGGCCAGCAACGCTCTGTCTCCCTGCCCCCTATGGAGCAATACAACCTCTAATCCCACAGAAGTTAAAAAAAAAAAAAAAAAAAGCAATCAAAACCCAAAACACACCAACAACCATACATACACACTTTACTAGTGATTTTTGTAGGCAGCAGGCTGGGCTTTTATTTTTGCTTGGGGAACTCTGTGGTTCATGACAGCTGCATCAGGAGCTGTCAATCCCCTTTCCAGAGAGAGCGAGCCGTAATCTCATTTATTCTCAACTTCTGGAGAGCATATTTCTGTTCTAAACATCTTTTGATAACACTGAGAAGCACCTGTTGAATAAGAGGAAAAATACCTGTGCAGACAGGGTAACTCAAGGAAACCAGAGACACCCTCGCCGAGTGGAGAGGCAACCGTTAGCAGGTCCGTGCTGACGCCCTAGCCTGGTTCAGTACCTCTTGCCTCAGTCATCAGCATGTCCTTTCTTCTGAACAGATTGCAACTGGCTCAAAATTTCTGTTTCTAATCAGCTTAGCAATACTTTGCCTGTTCCACACACATGGTAATTTTCATCCACAGCCACTCTGCAAATTCCTTGCCACTAGCTGTGCAGCTATCAGCTTCTTAGTGCCCTAAATAGCTCCCATGCGTCATATTTGAGCAGCTCCTCTGCTCCCAGCTGACATTCCCAGCCCACAGAAATCTGAATGTTCCTGCACAGCTCTTCAGTTCGGGAAATCTAGAAATAACATGCTCTTTTACTATTTATTTCTCTGCAAGTTTTGACTTGTGGATCTTTTGGAGATGGTAAAAACAGGAGAAAACCCCTGCATATACAATGCTCAAATCCAACAATACATGACTGTGCTTTTTAAATGGTTCACAGGCACATTTGTCACCGTGAAGCTAAGTCCCCAGGATAGTTGTTGCCTTGTGTAAGAAGAGCCTAGATAATTTGGCCGTAGACTTAGAAAGGTGGCTCTAATTTCGACTAAAAATACATTTGCATTCCTATTGCCTTATTCTTAACCACACAGCTTCCCTCTCACAGAAGCACAACCCTCGTGCGCTCCTTTCCCCCTTGTCCAGACTTTCTTTACTCACCACTTCTCATAAACAGGACACAACCCTGTGTGCCTCTTTCCCAGCTCCCGCTTTCAAGCCCCATCTTTCTCCCAGGTGAAAGTGATACAGATTTAATCCCCCCAAAACCCTCCAAAACTTACTTGATTTCTCCTTGTTTAGGCAAAAACAGGAAAGATTTCTGAACTTGAAGGCTGTATTATATAAAGTGCATCAGTAGGTAAGATGTTATATTAAAATAAGGTCACAGAAAGACCATTTTATTCCATTGGCACTAAAGTTGACAATTGTTTTGCAATTGTTGTTTAACTAAGACAAGCTCCATATTCTTTTTCAACAATACTTAATTACATTAAGTACTAAAGTACCTTATATTGAATCACATTAAATACAATGAAGTAAACCTAGTTTACTCCCAAGTTAATCACAAAGTGTTACTTTTACCCAAATTTAATCTGGACAGAATATTTTCAGTTTCACTGTCTTAAAAGCTCAGTATTACACAGAATTTGCTATCTGCTTGACACATGTTATAGCTTAAGGCCGGATCTTTCTCTAGAATTTATTGAGGCTCAAGATTGCCGCAGTCCATACAATGCCAGGGTCTACTTGGTAAGGTACGGCTCCACTGGGCAGGAAAGAAGGGGCTGAAGTAGCTGGGTAGGTTTGGAGCCTCTGGGTCGCTTTGAAAAACCCACCACACATTCTCTTCCAGCAGCCCTCACATTGCATTTTACTGACAACCTCAACACTGCCCTGCGTGCTGCACCCAGCAGTCCCCTACAAAAGTGTCCAGTTTTCATCGAATCACATGTAAAGAGGGTTCTTCTGTCCATACTGCACCGCAGAGCTAAGCCATCACAACATAAATAATTTCTTCTACAAAAATACTCCACAATCAACAAATGCCAACATGAAAATGCCTTATCCCGGAGTATCCACTTGCCTATAAACAAAAGACCTACTATCCCCACAACAGCCAAAACACTCTTAATGGTTCGTGCAAAGTTATAAATCAAATGTGCGGTGCAATTCTGTTGATGTGAGTTAAAACGGAATTGGGTTTGAAAGTTGCTAACATTTTATTGAGTAATCGCCGTTCTCACAGGGGGAAGATTAGCTGCGGAAGCTGAGGGTACTCAGCAGTACCAGTGCTGCTGGTTTCATTTGCTTCCTTACCCATTTGGATGCTGAAAGAGACACAGATTTAGGACTGGGTTTGCCACCCGAAAATCCCAGCCCCTGAGCATGGCTACCTGAAGCCTGCAGACAACCTGGAAGTGTAGTTCAGATGTATGCCAACCTCTCCCCTGTATGGATGTCCCATCCTCCTAAGGCTGTGCAGCAACAGAACTGCACAGAGAGTGCTTTGTAGGGGAAATTGAGAAGTGTTGTCTCTTCCAATTAGTGCACACTGCGAATGAGAATGCAAACAGATTATCTGGCAATTAACAGCAGAGTGATAGTTAACATCAGTCCATTTTTCCCATCCTAACATGTCTTGCATCTTTTTCAGTCTGTGTCCCAGAAACGATCAGAGTGATAGTTCTGTGAACTGTCATGGCTGTTAAACAAAAAAAAGTGAGTAAAAGGCAAGATAGTCATGACCTTCTTGAAATTTCTTCACATTTCACATCTCCTAGGCAGAGACGCTGGGGATCAATTCTTTCCTTTAAATTAAAAAACAAAACAAATAAAACAACCACCTCACTTTTCCCAGTGTTTGGTTTGGAAGAACTAACATAATTTGGAAAAGGTGGCTTAATGCATTTGTTAAAAAAATACGAAATTTTCTTACAGTGCTTTTGCCCTCTCAGCAATTAATAGATCAAAGTAATTTTAACTGGATATGGGTTTTTGTCTTGGGTTTATTTTTTTTTCTATTGCACAGCCAACTCATAGTTGGCTGTTGATTCATTCAAAGCCCTTCAGTATCTCTGCAAGCTTCTAACAAGAGAAAATGTGTTTACTCCACTAATAATTCTTGAAGAAGGTAATTTGGATTATTAAATGTTCTCCAAGCCCACTTTCCTATGGTTTATGAGCTCTTGCTAGCTTCAGTCATCTGGAGAAAAATGACTGAGGCACATAAGACTCCAGTAAACAGTACTTATTAGTAGCTACAACAAGCCACATAAGTGATATCATTGAGAGTTCAGTATTTTGAGACCAGCAATTATACAAATTTTGCGCTAAAATGTTTCTGTAAATTATAAATAAAGTCCATTGGGATTTTTTAAGAATGAGAATGTTTTTCCTGGAGAAAACATTAGCGGCACCGAAAGAGCTGTGTGTTGACTCTGGGGACCCATTTTGCTGAAAGCAAAGAAGGGGAGGTGACCAGCTGGCTCAGAGGCGTTGAAAAGGCTTAGAAAATCCTATTCTTATGTTGCTGATTTTGGCATTAACTTGCTGGCTTGAAAAGCCATGGCGTGATCTGGAACCTTTTCTCACTGGCCAGCTGTGACCGCAGGCAGTTTCCATTTTGCAATTTTTTGGCAGCACTTATAAAACTGTTAATGTCTGAGAGTACAGTTGCTGATACCTTGAGTCAAGTGCTGCAGACACCGAAGAGTCTCATGAGAGAATCACGTATAATATGCAAAGGCATTATGTGTACATATCTATAAACCCAACATGTGTAGTTCATCTTGTTTTTCTTCTGCTGTAAAGTTGGTGTTCATCTGCACCGTTCAGTACATTATTATTATTTTTAACGTGTACATTTGTTTCGCTATCATTGTGTACCAGCTTTTCGCTCACACATTACATTTCATATTAGTTGTCCTCTGTGTTTGATACATAATTTTAGGAATACAATTATTTTCTGTTGGCATCTCCACCACTTTGAGACATATAATGAAATTTAGCCTTAAAACCATTACAACAGGAGATAATTGATGGAACACTAAACAAGAAGCCCTCCCTCCCCCCAAGAATTGACTAAGACAAGAACAAAAGGAGTAATCATGGGTGATAATTGCATCGTCTCATTCCATTTTCTTCTGAAATCTTATTACAGCTGTCCCAAGAAAACATGCATTTTACAATCCAAGTAATGAAAGAGTAATTCTAAAAGCTAATTGTCTATAAAAGTCTAGAGTTGATCCTTTACTCCTTGGAAATAGGGACATAATGGCATTGGTGTGCCAATTCATGGGGGTCATCACTGGAACATTAAATCCAGGTTCAGAGTACCAACTTCTCTATCTCATAAGGTGTCGGAAGAATAAAAACACATTAAAATATTGCAGCGAGAGCGTTCCAACACAGAGATGACTTCTCGTTCTTTATGGGTCTATATCTGAGAGAAAAATGCATGCAAGATCCAATGGCTAAAAACTGATGAAAAATTCCGTGGTCTAGGGCAGGAGGATCAGACAAGCCGATCATCCTGGCACCTTCAAGCCTTAAAATCTATTAAACTGATACACCAGTTAGGGAAACAATAAGATATCTTCAAGAATTCCTTCCAAGACACAGGAAACTAAAATGAGAAAGGGAAACATATCACAAGTGGTTATGTACAAGTAATTTTTTGTCGCTCCACTGATCATCTTTCATGCCACAGTAGTTACCTTAAATTGCAGTAGTGAGGTTGTTCCAGAGGGTCTGATCGAAGACCGGTCCTGGAAATAGGCTGTTCGCCCAGCAAGCCTTGTCTTCCAGCTACTGCAAAGACAGCAAAATAAAGTGAGAAGAAACATTGCTGTTCACCAAGGGAAATGAGAATACCAAAGATACGGTCTGAGATGCTTTCTGTCTGAAATTGAACCCTGTGAAAGAAAACGCATCAACTCCGCTTGGGAGTGGCTGAAGAAAGTGTTAAGAAAGGAACATGAAAGAATATCTTAAATTATCCATTGTTTTTTCCACAGCTTTTTTTGCAGGAGAAAATCATTAGGAGACTAAATTTGGACTCCAGCCCGCCACTTATCACTGCCTCTGCTACCCCCAGTGCCTCAAGTTGATGGTACAACAGAAAGAGTCCGACAGCTGAAATGCATTGGGAATTCAGTTGACATCAACATATCTCTGCTGACAGGTATCACATGGATGTCTTGATGCAGATCAGCAGTATAGACATTTAACAGCCACATTTCTACATAGACAATGTTTAATAGACCAGAAAAAATACACAGGCATGAAGTACCATATGCATGCATTTTATAGCAGAAAGAACCAACCATGCTCATCTCATGAAAAAGAGAAAAAACAATCCTGAATTCAGTTATTACATACATCCTAGTAGACAAGTGCCATAATTATTCATCTTTACAAATAAAACTATGGACTAATAAGTATAATACCTTTAGACTAAAACTTAACTCTGCTTGGTGCAAAGGTAGAAGAAGAGGTTCCATAAATGTAGATGTATGTGAGAAAATAGTATCTAGGAATTTATCTTATTTGAAGATAGATCACTGTAGATGCTAATCATTGTCTATAAAATAGAAGTTACAGATTTATTTTTTTTCCCCCAGGAAAAAAAAATTAAAAAACAGATGCAGTAATTAATTTCTCAGTGATTTAGTAAAATGCTACTGCCCAGGTCAGATCACACGACCATAACAGTCTCTCAAGTGCAGTCACAGTGTGAACAGTACAAAAGTTAGAGAGAAAACTGAAGGGTTGTTGAACTGATAAAGTGTTATGTGTGGTTTTAAAACAAACAAACAAACAAACAAAAAACAAACCCACCTGATTGTCTTTTACTTTCAATGGAAGTACCATTGAGGATAAGGGCAAGTGATCTTTTTATGCAAGAGAATAGCGTGTCTCCTAGTAGCTTGAAGAGTTGAACAACAGTCTTACTCACAAGAACGACAAAAAACGGTGATTCCAGGTTTTGATCCAAATTCGTTTTGAGTAGGCATAGGATTTCGATTCTGTGCCTTTAAAAAATGGCAGTTTAGCGAAAATGTCAAGCTGCATAATTTCCCACTGGCTAGAATAATACTGCTGATGATCTCTCAAGTGAAACTGAGCAAAAATCCTTATCTCACACAAACCATAAGTATTTTTTTTTCTCTGTGTTTTGTGATAAGAAATCAGGTGCATTCTTCGCTTTTCATTGTATGCCAAACTGCAATGTGACATTGGGAAATACTGATTCCTTATTTTGACTGCTGATTTTTAAGAGCTCCCCCCAGTATATATCTTGGTTATAGGATTGAACATTATAAAAAAGGCCTAGAATTCAATTACTACATGCTCAATACAGATTAATTAATCTGCAGATTCAGCTACACAAAATCCCTGAACTCATCCCTCAAGCGAGGCTGTTGATAAATGAATAAAACTGGCACATTCGTCCTGGACTTTTCAGGTTGTCCCACACAAACAGATGAAATGGAGCCCAGAACGAAGGGACATATCCTACAACCACCGTTCCTTACAGCTCAAAGCCATGGTCTTTAAAAGCAGTGCATCCATCGGCTGGTAACTGCTTCAAACAAGAAGCAGAGAGGGACACTTGTCAGATTTGAACAGTACAGGGTTTCTAATTTGAGTTGTTTATAGTGGGGCAGAAAGCCCGAGTGGAGTCTTTAGAGAATATTTACAACTGTCACCTTTTTGTGTCACCCCTCTCCTGCCCCCCCAGAGAGTAAAAATTAAGGAAATAGGAAACTACACGCAGCCTTGCATGGTTTAAGGCATGGACTTCTGAGGTGATTCTGCATTGAGGACCTTCAAGCAAAATGATACTGAAATTGTAAATGGATGATATTGAGGATAGAGGCAGCAGAGATAAACGAGTGGTCAAAAATAGCTCAAAATGGGCCTCATCAGAGACCATGGACTTGATCTCCATAAGCACACTCTGACCTTTTGGCAGCTGGCACCCACACCAAGCACCATCTTGCTGCCTAAGTCACAGGCCTTCCAGCAGCCGCCCATGCTCTCCAGCCCCACTCCCCCTAGCCCAGACAAAGCTTCAGCCAGGGGTGGTGAGGGAGCCGGGGCGAGGGTCTCTCCCAGGTAGCTAGGACTCCGTTTGCACAGTATTTGAAGGTTGAAGTTTCACAATGTCATCATGAGAGCTGAGATGTCAGAGCTGAAGTCCTTCCTCCCACCAGAAACTGGGAAAGAGAGACTACACTCCCCTTTTCCCAACACCTCCACCTCCACTACCCCCTAAAAAAAAAAAAAATCTGCAATTTTTTTTGCTATAACAAGACCACGTGTTGTTCGTGATGACAGACCACAAAGTCATGCACACTGAATTACACAGAGAACAGAGGAAGCCTCTCTACCGCTGCTGCTATTACAGGGTCATTTTTATTCACTCACTTGGAAGAAGGGCTGGTTTTAACTCTTCCCTTTCCTGCCCTCTCCTGTGTTGTTTCTCCTTTGTCCATTAGCAAAGGGACCTTGCTGGTTCTGCCATTTTGGGGCTGGCTTTCTTACAAACCCAATTCACAGATGAGAAATTTCAGGCACAACTTGGCAAATCCAGAGGACCCTGGTGGAAGCTGCTGATACAATTTAAATGTTCATTCATTTACTGCATATGGAATATAAGGAAGAGGAGTCAACTGAAAGGTGGTTTCTAAAGAGCATACTGAAAATCACATCCCATCCTTATTTCCAGTTGGGTACTTGGGGCTTGCTTTTTCCACCTGAAAAACTCAACTAGATCCCCCAGTTGAAGTTTAATGATGACAATGACAAATTATTACATAAAATAAGTTTGGGATCTCTGCAGCATCCACCACAATTTTAACATCCAATGTATCATTTTTGTATGGCGTATCTAATGATACTTATTTTGATCTATTATCCTGATGATTTGCAGTCCTAGTGATACCTTGGTCTAGTTTCTTGAGCTACACTTAACATTTACCAGGTCCAGGACATCCAGCTCACCTGAAATCAGGAAGGGAAAAAACAACACAGATTTTATTGGTACAGTCTGTCTCTGGGAAACCATTAAAATCATTAGACAAGAAATGCATTTTCAATTGCCTCAGGGCTTGTGTTGGACCCCAGAGCCTATGATGACTCTTATGATTAGGACTAAAAGTCAAGAAACACAAGTGAATTCAACCAAAAGGATGAAATGTGTGCAGGGTTTCAGGTGGGTTCACTGAGCTCTAAGTACAGTTAGAAAATTGCGAAAGAGAAGTTCACTGTGCTGTTTTTCTGAGTAAACAAAAAAGATATTTTGTGTTTCCTGAAGAGCCAATTCACTTCTTCATAGTCTGCATTTTTCAGCAAGTGACGCTGATTTTTTTTTCAAATGTTCTTGTAAAGCCAGGCAAATGCATTAGAAATTGCTAACATTTATCATGTTCCTTGGCCGAATAGTTAGATACTTCGGTTAAAAAAAAAACACAAAAAAACCACCACACTGATGGTCTCTCTTAAATAAATACTTTTAAATAAATAACTGGGGCTGTTGAACAAATGAAAAATGAAAACAGAACAAAAGATAAACCAAATATTATTAGTTCTGCAAGAAAATGGTGTCCAAATTTAGCCCGTGCAATTTTTGTTGGAAGAGAGAGGCTAAAATTATCTCCAGCTAAACCAAGGCTCCCGTATCCTTCTCATTTAGGAAGTCTTTCAGTGACATGCAGGCAAAGACTAGAACTGATAATTATTTGCAATGGAAAAAAAGAACAACAAAACGGAGGTTATAGCACGAGTTATTTATCATGCTCATCTGACAGCCCAAACACAATGAGATGAGGCAGAAGTGCCCAGGCACTATTTACAGGAAGAATCATCTCTTGAAATAGATTTTCATTTCCCTTTGCTTTGCCATAATTAGGAATGTCAAATTTCTTTGCAAAAACGAAGGCATGGGAGAAGAGGTTTCGCTTCCTCTTCTTCAGAAAATGAAAATATGAGTAAGAATTTAAATACCTGTCTGCAATGAATGTTTGCTTGCTCAACCTAAAATTTATTTACATTTTTGAAAGTGTAGAATGCATTGTTCATAATCTAGTTAGTTTATAGGAAGTATATTCGGGTCCGTTAAATAAATGTGAAATCTTTACCTTTGGATGATGATAAATCTGTTATCAGAAGTGGTGCTCCGGTGCACCCCAAAGAACCTAACCTGAGATACCAGTAAAACAGGAAAAATTTAAGAAATGCTGCGGGTGGAAAGTAACAGTATAGCTGAGCAGCGCAGGAAAAAGGTGGCACACAGAAATTGTCCATAGATTGTAGATACCGAGGCATATCGTGTTTCTGAAAACGATCTTGGAAAATGAATTTAATGTAACAACACATTTGTTATAATGGACTTAACACTGCACACGGTATAAAGGAACCACAATAAACGTGGTTCACAAAAAAACACCCCAAAGCAGTAATTGTCTAAAACTAAGTTGACTTTTTATACACCTATGGTGCTGGTTATTTTTTGGTTTGGTTTTTTTTTTACCCCCTGATTTCTGCCCTAGATAGATACGGAAGCCTCCCACGTGCTCAGGTTTTGTGTACTCCATACAGCTGGCTGACAAAGCACGTGCTCTCCCTTATGAGAAATGTTCCTGTTAAAACGTGGTCTTGGGCCATGTTGGAACAAGATGTTTCTTCTTTCCTTTTTTCATTTCAAATTGTTTTGCGAACAGAAAATTCTAAGGACATTTCGTTTTGGAAACATTTCTGTAACAAAATACATTGCCTGCGCTCTGAGAGGTGTTCGGTGACTACAACATCGATTCCAGCTCGCAGCTGCCTGGGATCCCAAGTCCTTGGCTCTGGGTGTATCTAAGGCTGCCAAAGAGTTTAATCTCCCAGCAAAATGGGAAGCCCTCCCTGTCTCAGCCGGCTGCTCCTGAGGAAGGGCTGTGAGAGCACCGAGTCCCGGGCTCGGGGCAATCCAGGAGGCTTTTGGGCAGGCTTGGATTACACGGGACCCTCTGTGTTTCAGATGAAACGTACCAGGTTCAGTGAGCAAATCTGGGAACAAATTAATGCTTTAAATTAAATTTTGCTTCTGACTGGATCTCCTCCCTGCTTCCCCGGTTGCAGAACCTCCCACGTGCCAACTCGGCCACCCAGGGAGATTTCTGAATCTGCTTGTCTGGCTGGGGGGTACCACCCCCTGAGGCAGCTGAATCCCATCCATCTGCCGCCCTCCAACCCAGAATTTAGCCCAGAAGTTGCATTTTTCTTAAGTGCTCCCCTCCCTAGGCAGTTGCCATGGCAACCCAGGGACCGACTGTCAGATGCCGATCCTGCTAAAGCTCCACTTCTGTCAGGACATAGCTAAATCACTACAGGGCTGATTAGTGTAACCGGAAGATATATTTTATGGTCTTTATTTTAAGATCTAAGGTGAATAAAGAGCTCAAGTCGTACTCGCACAAACCGGCCACATTCATATTGATACATAACATTGATGTTATATAACATTGATATGTTATTCCCATATCAAGCACAAGCAATTACATTTTTGTACCAGCCTTTTTACATTTACTGTATTGAGATAGAGCCCTAGGAGCATTCAGTTTTGTTATCACACAGATCACCAAGCAGCATATCCGTGCAGCAACAATGTCACTGATGGTTTACCAAGAAATACACTCACTCTCTTGCCTCAAGAGAGAATTTGAAGTTGCCAGGATGGAGGAGCATCATTAAAGATTTTGAGTTGTCTCCTATTTTTAAAAGGTGTAATATGGGCTGGCGGAAGGGGACTCACCTCAGAAGTCTCAAAGAATCTGAATCCTCGTCGTATTACTAGGCTGTTAGGGGATGATAGGCAATTTCTTTCCTCCTTCACGCCCAATTTCTCCAGCTGTTAAAGGGGAATTCTGACATTGGTGTCGCTCTTTGTAAACTAGATTTAACAGCATTTTAAAGCAAAGTTGTATAAAAGCTAAATATTAAGATTATCACCACTTACATCACCACTTCAGGTGATCCCGGAGCACTGCCAGAAGAAGATGGCGACGTTCGACTCGGAGCGCCACATCTTGCCTGAGCATCCTGTTTGCTCTCTGCTTGCCAGCAAACTTGGCAATACGCTTCAAAACCCCGGTGGGCACAAATCCGGGGCTCCAGTGCCAGACAGAAGAGATTCCCAGCCTCGCTTTCCCATCTACTCTTTCTTCAGTAATACATCCTAGTGGATGTCCCATGTTTTTCAACCTGCAGTTTCACTGAGATGCCAGTTACCTTCTCATGGAAAGGAGAAAAGCCTTTTTCTTTTCTAGATAGTAGAAGATAGACAGTACATTTTATTTTCCTGCATAGCCCTGCAACTTGAAAATACTTTCTTATAGCAGCGTCATACAGCCATTACACAGCAACACAGGAGGCCGTATTAATCTGACAAGCAGCTTTTAATGCGGGCTACCCCCTGCCATAGTGCGTGCCGGTGGCATTCGAGTGTTTCCCTGCAGCTCAGCTACGCTTAACAGTCTTTTCTATAGCATCCCTCTGTTTTTAGACTATCTTTCAGTGAACCAAAAATCACTGCTGCGCTGAATGTTTTCTCCTGCTTTGGGTCTAATTTGGCCTTTCATTTATCCCCACCTTGCTCTCTTTCAGCTGCTCTCTGCCTGCTTTCCAGGGAATTAACACGCGGAGGGGAAGTGGAGACCTTTCTTCTCCTGCACCTCACGCCTGCTCTCTGCCTGTCCACTGACAGCCCAAAGGGCCAGGGGTCCAGCTAGCCCCTGTATCTTGGGCTCACTCTCTTACACCTTCTTAGTCCCTACACTGAACTGCTTGATAGATAGCCAGGGGTGTTGATGGAGGCAACAACTGTAGCTCTGGCTGAGAGTCTCCCTGCACTGGGACTGAGCCATAGCTCCTGCTACGGGGAGGGCCGCACTCTTCACTGCACTCGCTGCACGACCCTTATGTGCAACGATAGCAGATATACACTATAATTAATTTTTTAAAGAAAAAAGTCATTTGAGAAAAATTGGAGAGCATTTTGGAGTCTTGTGTTTTACATCCTTGAGCCTGTAAAGCTTCTGTAGTACAACCAACATCCAAGCCAAATGGTTTTGTCACAGCGCCTAGCTTTATTTTAAAAGCCATATTGACTTAAAGATTAACAGAAACTCTTATTATAAAGAGCAGTACTTGCTCTTTATAATCCTGGGTAAAATAACCACAAATTTTAGAGCACAGTATATTCTCTTTGAAAGGTTCGTGAAATGATGCAGATAGCAGTCCCAGACACTTTTTTCATGAATAAAAGTGCTGAATCAGCACCCCATGCCCTCAGAGCCAGCTACAGACAACCACGACAGCATTAAGTCGGCAAGAATCGTGAGTGAGAACACCAACTCATCTTGCACCTACTACCGAATGGTCATAACAGCCTGATGAATAGAAACCCAGTCTAGCAACCTGGGAGGTGTGACATTCAACTTACCATAAAAAGTACCTTGTCTTAACTGTTATTCCTTTAGATGATTTAACAATTACAGGTTCATTTTTAATGTACGTTGTTTTTAATCAAATTTCTTTAGATATGCATGGGGATCCAATACAAAAATGAAGAGTAGATGTGCAAGAAATGTTATATATAAGATAGATAAGGGACATCAGAGTCTCAGTACTGGTGAATCGTGCTCAGTGATGTATCTATCCCTGGAAACAAACAAGAACTGGACAACAAAAAGGCCAATTAACAATTAATATACTAATTACAGAAAATGAAGCAGCTGTATTCAGTTAGAAACAAATAGCCAAGTAATTACTAGAAGACTTGGGTCTATGATAGCTGGTTTCAAAGGTGAAGAGTGGGGCCAGAACTCTTCATCACAGGGCTGTGGCATCGCCATAGCTGCACCAGATCAGTCAAGTGAGATGGTCAATACACACCGAGGTAAAGGTGCATTTACGCTGGACTCAGAGGGGACACCAGGGTATCACATGAGAGAGGAAGATGATAGAGCGTGGAGATGAGCGCACCTGAGCTGTACACATGAATTCATAGAATCATAGAATCATTAAGGTTGGAAGAGACCTCCAAGATCATCGAGTCCAACCATCAACCCAACACCACCATGCCCACTAAACCATGTCCCTAAGCGCCTCATCTACACGTCTTTTAAATACTTCCAGGGATGGTGACTCAACCACTTCCCCGGGCAGCCTGTTCCAATGTTTAACCACTCTTTCAGTAAAGACATTTTTCCTCACGTCCAATCTAAACCTCCCGTGGTGCAACTTGAGGCCATTTCCTCTCGTCCTATCACCAGTTACTTGGGAGAAGAGACCAACACCCACCTCGCTACAGCCTCCTTTCAGGTAGTTGTAGAGAGCGATGAGGTCTCCCCTCAGCCTCCTTTTCTCCAGGCAACCGGAGAAAGACTGGGACTGTTTCTTCCGCCAACAGTTACAGAATTGGCAATTCACTTGTATTTGTCATCAGAGCAGCAGGGTCCTGGGAAGGGCTGGGGCACAGCACTGTCCACTGCTGTTAAAAAATTCACAACGGCAACTCTTAATCTTTTTGGCACAAGCTTCACCACCCATGTTTGAGAAGCTGCTAAGGCAGGGGAAGAGTCCTCGGGTTCACTAGGAGACAGGAATTAGGGAACTGAGGTGAGGGCTCTGAGGCTACTGGGGATAAAGGAGCTAGAAAGATTTTGGGGACTTGCCTTTGGCTTGCCTTGCTGGCTGGGCAGAGGCAGTGCCCAGCTAATGAAAAGAGCCTTGCTCCTGATCCCCACAACCCTGTCTTCCTCCCTCCTGGCTGTCCTCCTTTCACTACTCACCAGGACTAAAAATAGTAGCTATGGGTGGCCAGACTGCGTAGGGCTAAGGGCGGCTCAGAAAGGAGAAAATACTGGAAATGGGGTCTGAGCGTTGAGTCATCCCACAGAGGGGAAGGAGAAGATCTGCAGTGCTGTTTGAGAACAGCTGCAGATCCCCTGGGATTTGTTTTCCAATAAGTAACAAAGCCCCTTAACAAACTCTATTTAGAGGGTTTTTCACTTAAGTGAGACTTTTTCCTAAATTAGTAGCTATCAGTTCTGACTTGGATAGTGAATCTGTCAAATTCCATGGATTATACTAGCGTACAGCCCTCCTCCCGCAAAAAAAAAGGGAAGCATGGCAATACAGTGAGTCACGATCAGAAAAAAGGAGGCTGTTTTAAGAGCAGCATATGCCTGTTTTTCCAATCAAAACACCTTGTTGTGTTTTTTAGTAGTTTTAGTAGTAGTACTTTTTTGGACTTCGGTTTGCTCCACCAGCAAAGGGAAATGAATAAAAAGGGGAGCACTGATGATTCTTAAAAGTCACTGAGAAGGTAGATGGAACCTTTTCATCAAAAGAATAAAGCAATTGCAAGTAATAAAATAAAACGAACTTTTAAAACTAAGGAAAATAAATCTCTGCTACCCTCAAAAATAACTCGGACTCAACAGTAGAGTCATTGAGAAGACAAACCGGGTGCTTACACAGATAAAGGCATTTGGGCATGTTATAATTCATGAAAATAGCTTAAAGCTGATTTAACCCCACATTTCAAAGACTAAATCAATCTCTATTTAGGCAGCACAGATGACCTCGCATCTGCCTTCTGTGTCATTTTCTGTTCTTCAGCTGAGGCTTTTAGAGTTGGCCTCTTGTAGGGGCATGACTGTGGACCAGGAAGAATATGGGCTTTGACCTAACTGGTGCTAATTGGCATCTCATTTTTCAACAGTGCTGCCAGGTCTGGCCCATGAAACAGCGCAGCATGGAGGATTCCCAAGGATTGTTAATGAATGGCCTTTGCAATAGGCCAGAGCCTCGGAGACTGAACCTGGCTTGTTGAAGATTATCATAAGTTTTATTGAATCTTTCTATATTCTGTGTTTGTTAGTGTATAAGCAACTATAAGAACATCTTGATTAAGAAGTTAGCCTCTATGTTAATGTTATGTATGGGTTGCTGCGCTACTTGTTAACCAAGGCTGTGTTGCTTGAAGTCCCTATTCTCTGGACCACGTTAGCCTTAGTCCTTATTTTCTGGACCATAACCAGAGCCCCTAGCTTCTATTGTATATAGGATGAGTTATTTGACAACCTGGCAAGGTAGATATCTAGCTGGCCAACTTGGCAACAAAACTTAACTTTTAAGGTATCCTGAAGTGAACTGCCTTCATTATAATATTAAAAGACATACCCACAGGTCAAGAAGACCCTTCCCCTGCGCAAGCGTAGTAACAGAAGAGAATGACACAACAGATATTATATGTAAATCAATAACCAATCATTGTAACTGGGAGTGTACTACCTTGTAATTTTTTCGTATAAATGTAATGGTGATCTCAGCATAGGTGTGCTTGATTTGTGGAAATTCCACCTTGCACCCGGCGCCGCAATAAAGAATGCCTGCTTTCTAAAACTCCAAATTGAGTCTTAGAGAGTTCTTCATCTACCGACTTACAGTAACAGGCTTGGTGGTATCTTTCCATACAAAAATGACTTTGTAGACATGACTACCCAGCTTTCCAAGGCAGCATCTCTGAGCATATTCTCCCACCCTTTACAAACAAGTGCACACACCTTCAATGACAGTTATTTTTCTTGTGCGAGGACAGTGAAACCTGGATTAAACATTTACTTCTGCAATTTCTTCCTCAAAATCTTCTTCTGGGATGTTCTGAAAGTGCTTGGGACATACACAATAGTCTAGCATAACATTTTATTCAAGCTACATTTATCTGCTGCTTAGGTAAGAAAATTTCACAATAAAGGTGATGCAGGATGTCATTGATGAACCTTGTCCTACCTCCATCGGGGGAAGGCATGAAGGCATAAGGAAGAACTTAAGCAGATAGCGGTTTGAACAGGTTTAAACGTCAAGATGCTGAGCAAGAGATTGCTTCCTACAGCAACCATCTGCCCAAGCTTCGAGACACCAGATTATTAACCAGGAATTGTAGCAACACATCAAAGAACTTGCTTTTGATCTTTGCAATGGTCTTAAGAAATGTCCTTCATAGAAGTGAGTTCAATGACATCTGAACCCTTACTTCAGGTAAGTGCTCTTCCTAGGATGTAAACATTGACAGCCAGCTGTTGCAGGGCAGAAGGATCGGCTTGAGCACATGTACATTCAGTCCACAAAGCAGGAGAATAAGGTGCTCCCCATGTTCTCACTCACCGCCCTATCCATCAAATTTGGGCTGTTATTGTAATTAGAAACTAAAGGTTTTGGACGTGTCTTTTAGTGGCCAGCTAAATCAACTGGTCATTTGATGCTTAACAGGAGTATTATGGTCTGTTGCTTGTTGGTCTTTTCCTCTCGTTGGCTTACTTGAAAGGAAGAATGATGGTCTCAAGTATTGCACCGCTATGGCAGTAATCAAATTAGCGTGAAGTACACATCCCCAGATTGTTGTTTCTGACTCAGGACGCACGCTTCTACCAATGCAGCACAAATGGTGGCACTAGAGGGAGCTCCTGCAGCATCACCCACCCCAAAGCCCCCAGTCTGAAATCGGACCCAGAGCGTATGATTTGCTTCTAAAACTGTGAGGTTTTGGGTTGTGGGTTGGTTTATTACTTATTTATTAACTTCTATGCACATCTGAATAACATTTTCAAATTGTCTTTTGCTGCTACAAACTCCAGAAATTTACCAGCATCCCTCCGGCTCCTGCCAACAGCCCCTATTATTGCATGGTTCTAGGAATTGAGACTTGCCCATTACCTAAATGTTTATTAAAGAAAAACAAACCCAAACACTATGGATACCTTAGTTTTAGAAAAATGGCTTGAAAAGCTTCATTGAAGTTTGAAAAAATCTTCCACATATTAAACTTTTGCCCTTACTGAGATTCAACCCTCCTTTTAATCAGTAAACCCGCAACTAAGCATCTGGAATTAAAGTTAATATTTAGCCTTTGAATAAGTAAGAGACCTTTTGGGAATAATGCACTTAATGAGGAACCCCGAAAAAAAGACATTTACAATATAAAACAAAAGTAACAATCTTGTATGCTCTTTGCTGGCAATTGCTATGACTGAAGCAAAAGTGGCAGAAGCAGCTTTTTTTAGTTTTAGAAACAAAAGACATCCACAGCGATGATTTGTAAAACCTCTCTAGTGAAGACAAAGGGTATCCTCTCCATATACTTACTTAAGAAAGAATTTGTTTTCAAAAGGCAAAAGTTAATAATTTCTAAATAAAAAGAGTCAGGCTTCTGTAGAAACACCGTGGTCATTCTTTTTGGAAGCAAATACATCTCAAATATCATCTATAGAGGAGCTAACAACTACATCAAACATTGTTATAGTATTTCGTTCACAGAACTACTCGGGACCCCTAGCTCTGGAAGAGGTCCACCATTGCAACAGATGCCACACAGAACAGAAACATGGCTTTATTCCTCTTACTGCTAACAGCTAAAGTAGAGCAGACAACCCTACTTATATATACACTAAGTACACTATATATATATTTACTCTATAGTTCTTTAAAATCTAATGAGAGGAGTACTCTGTTCTGTTATAAAGATTCAAGGCTAATTTACATTTGATAGTAAAAACATTGCTCAGAGCAGCATTACGAGCAGCAAGGTTCGAATAGTTCTAGACCACTGTGTTCCCCTCTCCCCAAATAGGTGTACCACAAAATCATAAACTATTCTTTCATTTCTTGCGGGTCTAAAAATGCTTACCCAAAAAGATACGTCATGAGGAAAAACTAATGTTTTGCTCCCTTCTCCAACACCAAGGCCACTTAGGCAATCCTTTTCCTTGTGTCACCAGAAAAGACAATTATCGTATCAGGTGTTACTTTCACTCCATACCTTAAAAAAACCAACCAACCAACTTACCTTGACTTCTTTCACTCTCCCTTGTTCACAGTAGGTACGTTCTCAGAATGCTTCCAGATTTCCACCCTCTGTGGTGCACTGACCTCCTCTGAGCGTGAAGTTTCCAATTTTCCCTGACACTCCAGTATTCTGAGACCTCCATTCTTCCCCACACCCTCTGCCCCCAAAACCTTCTCTCCTTTCCTAAATTCACTTCACTGGATCACTTTCAAACCTTCTATACTTTGCTCTTCCTCAGTAATTTCCTATCTTCTCCTCCCCAGTTTTTCTTCTCAACCACTTTACTCTTTAAAAAAAAAAAGCAAACCCAAACCCACAAACCAACCACCGTATCCAACTCCTCACACTTTTCCTCTCCCTTCATGTTGTTCTTCCCTTGGCCAAGTGTCTTCACTACTGCTGCCTGCTGACTTCCATATAATTCCCATTTCTCTTCCCTCACAAATCTCTCTTCATCTCCTCAAATGGTTTTAGTTTTCCAATCTCCCTCTATTTCTGTAATTTATATCCCTTCCCCAAGGCCTTTCAGCCTGCCTGCATTGTGAATCAGGATATCAGAACCTTGTGATAATGTTATTTTTCATTTGGTGCAGGGAATTCTTTCTGTTGATGTAAGCAAAGTTTGCGAAGACTGTGTGATGAATGTGTATTTTAATGACAACAGGGTAATGAAGCCTCCAGTACCCCCGTCCACCTGGTTTAGAATTCTTCCCGGCATTCTGTAAGTCCCGATGGAGCCTCTCAGCGTCTGCCATCCTTGGCAAGAACAGCCATTGAGCAAAGCCGCTCTTTTCCCTGCTCCGCTTTCCTTCCTTCACTTCCTCTTCCCCATTGCCATCCCAAAACGTATGGAGGAAGGGTAGAGCCTGTTAGACGGACTGAACTGCCCTCCTTCCCAAATAACTACTCCTAGGAAGTAACGCACAGGAATTTTCAAATTCATGTTCCTTTGCACTACATTTTCTCTATTCTAAATCCGATGGAAATTAAGATATTATCTGCTATTGTTACAAAGAATGCATACTCATGGATCTATTGGCAAAACAACTATTTCACCAGCACTACAGATTCAAGCCACTTCAAGAATGTGAAGTGGCACTATAGTAAGACTGATGGAGAGACAGTTTTGTGTAGGTACGTGTGGGTTACGCCCATGGAAATGCAAGAACCAGGAGGCATGGGGTCTCAAAGCCACAGAGAATCCCGGTGCTCACTGTAAGAAATAATTGTATTTGTCACTTCACAAACATTGTAAGAAAGAATGCAAATGACGGCAGCAATGGGGTTATCGTTGCAAGGTGAAAAATCAATGGTTGCACAAAGAAAAAACACGAAACTACTTAAAACAACCAAATCTTTTAATTAGAAAGCAACAAACATGCAAACAGCAGGTATAGAAATTTATTTGAACCAACGTTTTTACTATAATGAAAGTTACTTTAAAACATTGATCCAAGCTCCCACATTTGCAGGTTAAGGAAAATATTGCACTTTGCATCTTCTAGCACCCCTCATACATGGCAAAACATTTTAAAAACATTTTTGCTTATTTTACTTGCACACTCTCCCAAAGTCATGCACACAGTCATTCAAAAACAAAAGGTTAGGTTATCCAAAAGCAATACCTTAGAATTGCACTAAAGCTCTGTAAGGAAAAATATAATTAATGTCTTATACAAATTCCATTAACGTCTAGGTGCTTGCACACAACTGCCGGTTACTCTTCATCTTCGTTTTCATTTTCCTGACCAGATCCTTCTGATCTGTCACCTTCCAATCGATCTGTAAGACACAGAGATTTAGTAAGGAGAACCTCTAAAGTTTTCAGGTTTTGGTAAATATTTATAGTGTACTATCTCCCTGGGCTATTACACAACACACAGCGGCTGTGGGCTATACGGCAGAAGAAAGTCCGTATGGACTGACAGCAGAGATTGGGTAGCAATGTTACCACAAGAAAGGAGAACAAGAGAAAAGCCCTAAAGGATTTCCAGGCATAAAAGTGAAATTTGTGTACAAAAGGAGAAACCTTGTAGCTGCTGCCTGGCTGTCAGCACAGGAAATACGAATGCAAGCATAATAATAAAAAGAGATAATTAATACAAGGGATTGAAACACTGTTCTGGGGAGCTGAAACTAGAGGAGCTGCAGTTAGAGATTTGTATACTCCAGAAAACTGGGGAATCGCTGTCTGTCACTGTATACATCAGAAAAAGTCGCTTCTGATGTAAGTGTTTAGAGAAAGGCAACTACAGAAATGCGTGAGGGAACATGATTGGCTCAAGACGTTATCACTCAAACAACATGCACTGTCAGGTTGAGAAATACTCCACCCAGCCATAAAACAGATTTTTGCTGGAACTGTTATAACTCAAGTGTTGGGCAGTTCTTTGAGTGTTTTACTCCAAAGAAATCATAACAAATGAAAAAAACCAAACTAATATATTAATTTAGAGCAGTGGCGAGGCACACCACTGGGCTGGATACAGTGGCATCCTCCTGGCCCTCTAATTCTCACAGATCAGCGAGAGGTGGAAGAGGAGCAGCAGCTGCTGCCAGGCAGAGCTTCCCTCCTTCCGTATCACTATAAGCCCACTGCTCTTCTCAGCCAGTGCCAAAGTCCCCATACTCAGTATCTACAGTCACTTTCACCCTCATCTACAGTTCTGTTAGGTTTCCGCCCCATACGTCATACCAGCCTCCCAAAACTTCGTCGCCTTGCTTCCTACCTGGTATGTCATCTCTCCATTGTCCTACCATCTTCAGTACCAACCCACTGCAGTCAGCTTCTTCAGCACTAACATCCCGGAACACCAGTTCCCAACAACAATTCTCCATGCAACCCCTCATATCACCAGTTTCAGCTCCTAGGGAACTGCTCCTTTGCTGAAGGGACACCCCTGCCCCGGGAACAACTGCCAGAGGCCTCAATATCATGTCCCGCAGTCCCGTATCTTCACACCCTCCTTCGTCCCCAGACAATTCCAAGCCCACAATAATAGTCAGTTTATCTTACGACTCATTCCAGTCATCCCCAATAGCTTTCCCATCACACAGCACTCACCTTAAAGATCATTCCTTAGAAAAGAGAGTATTTTTCAACATCTAATTAGTACTACATTACGAATAAACTATTTCAGGATGGTAACATCTAAAAATATATTTTGCTGTTTTCTTGCTCTTTGTTTGAGGTAAAAAAAAAATAACAGCTGCAAAAATGTTGCAAGTCTCACACTTCTATTAAGAGACCCTTGAACAACCCTTGAATCTTCTCACCGACCCCAAGCGTAGCCACAGACAGCCAAAGATCTTGATGGTTCCCCAATCCATCTGCTATTTCATAGACCAATGTGGTGGACAAGCTCTTCAAAAGTCTCTCACCTGCTCTTATATGATTCAACGAAGCCAACATTCGTAACATAAAAGAAGCTGGAACAGTAATAGTGTTTCTGGTCTCTTCCAGCATTAATTCATTACGTGTTATAACCTGGAGGCAGAGGAGGGGAAAAAACAGCATCAAAAATAAACACAAAATTGTACTGCATCAATATTGGTTTGTAGATACAAAGTTCCTATGCAAAAGGCATTTACAGAGTCCAAAATTACAATAAGGGAGCAATATTTTAATAATTACTATCGAATACAGTTATACCAGTCACATGTGGTAAGAAGAGTCAAGACAGTGGACTCTGCCTACAGATACATAATTGTCTATCTAAACAATATTCTAGTAAGATCATCATTCTGTTGTCCACATGCATGGTAGATATTAAGATGAGCAACTGAGAAAAACTCTTGGAAATGAGATCTTGCACGAAGGAAGGAGGCGTGACAAGAGAAAGCGCTGTTACAGATGGCAACTGTTGCAGAGAACAAAGTGCTAGCACCAGCGCTGGCCAAGAACGTGGGAGGGAAAGGAGATGAGGTTACCCTAAACTCCTAACTTCACGCTGCTTGAAACTTTTGGAGAAAATCCAACGAACACAAGCAATTACTCTACCCCAGTTCAGGAACATTCTTCATCTCCATAATTCTTTCTAAACAGATCTATAGCTTGCCTCTAAATGACTTGAAAGAGCCAGCTCCTACTGTCTTAGTTGCAAGGAAAAAAAAAAAAAAAAACCCACACAAAACCAACCCACTAATGAATACTTTTAGCTCTTTTGGCTCCTTCCTTCCTTGTGGTAGTTCCTTGCCTTCCTTCTTGCTGTGCCGTTAAGTTCTAATCCCACACCTTAGCTTGTCTCTCAGCTTTCATACTACATTCTTTCATTATCACTAAGCATAAAAAAAATTCTTTAAGTGGAGACAAGTTCTGAGCATTATTCAGTTCTTCCTCTCAGATCAGCTGCTGTAAGGCAGGAAAATAATGCACATCTCTCTCTCCCTGAGACTCCTTCTCAAGCCTGTTTCTCTCGTCAGGAACACGTTCTTGCAAATGTCTGCAGCGGCCTTCTCCTAGCCAAATCAAAGCGCCTCTTTTCTGTCATTCTCCTCTGTCTACCAGGAACTTTGCACAGCTGATCACTCCCTAAACGAAGCAAACTGAGAAGACGGCAGGCTGCCACTTTCTTCCTCCTTCACCTCCTATTTCTCCAGTCCATCATTAGTAACACCACACCCTTTTGACAGCTGGCTTCTGATGCTTTTTCTCTATTCAGAGACTTGTTCCCATCCCCGCTGTCTTTTCCTATTCACTAAGGTCATGGCCTCTCTTAATTGTAAATACAGTTCTATATCTATACTGAATTTTCCCCAAACACAATGCTTCCTCCCTAGACCTTCTCTTCTATGGAAAATTCAGTTCAGGTCTCTTGGACGCTTACTTTAGCCAAACTTAACGTGGTGAAAACTACTTCATTGCTAGAAACCTGTCCTGTCCTCTACAGTATTTCAATATGGGGATTAAATTAAAAACCAAACCAAAAAACAATGTAAAATTACAAACCATACTGCGGTCACATTTTCTGTAAATTCTACATTTTTTTTATTAAAGAAAAAGTAATTAAATCTCTAAATAATGTTATTTAAAATTAAGTGACAAAAGTATCAGTACAATAATTACTTTTAACACACATTTATATTTAGCCATATTTCTAAAGCCTGAAGGCTCCAAAACACATCATAGATTAAAATTATCACACAATATACACAGAAGCGTCACTTCACCCAGTGTTACTTCTGCTAAAACAATGGAAAATGTTCAAAAACCACAAGTGGATGGTTTGGGGTTTTTTAGGGGAATGGGGAGGGGCGTGGCTAAGGGTTGTGGGTTTCTGTTTGTTTTAAATGTATGCAGCACTAATACAGAGAAACAATAATTAAAAAAAAAACCAAAAACAAAAACAAACAGGCTACTATATCCCTGCTGTCCAGGAGTTTGCACAAAAAAAACCCCAAACCACCCCACAACCAAATTTGCCCTAATACATTACCTACAGAAAAACATCTAACATTTTATTACATTTTTATGTAAATCACTAAAAGATGATTATTCAGCAGTCAGCTATATGATCATCACAGGCCAGTTGCTCTAGACATTTTTATTGCTTTGGGGGTATGAAAACAACGTGTTACGTAACTTTACATACAGACTTTTATAACTGGGCTTGTGATGTTTGCTTTATTCCATGAAGTTGCCAATTTGCAATCTTAACTCCCTTTTATGCCACAGAATATTGAGTAGGATTGATTTTTGCACTCCCTGTTCTTCTGTATATCATTGTATTTCCTTCAGCTAATTTATTTGTTTAGAGACAAATACCTTCATTTCTAATTCCTGCCAGTTCTCCTTTTATAGCTGACCGTTCATACTTTTTCCAACTTCTTTCATGTACATAATACTGTATCATATAATACAATTTCTAGGAGAGTTAATGAAATACAAAGTGCCTCTGTGTGCTGCCAATGATACCAAAGTTAGCTATTATAAAAGGCAGCTTTTTATTTGCAGCTCATTTGTTGAACGTTAAATAACACTGTTAATTCAGTATCAGTAATTCGCACCAAAGGCTCTTATAGAATTGGAAGATGCAGCATTACTGTGAAAAAGGAGGAAAGGTTCTTACCTCATCTGCAAGTTTTCTGTTAAAAATCTTGGATTCTTCCAATGGCGACCAAATTTTTATATCATAATCAATACCCGAAGAGGCCAGAACTAGAAGTAATAGTAATTCTAAATTAAACGTGTTATGTCTTTACCAGTATTTTCTGCACTTAACTGGCATTGAAGAAAAAGACTTTACTTGAAACATTTACTTGGAAGTGTCAGTTCCCATGCTGAACATCCAGCTGTGTAATTACTAAGTCTCCAGATGAGATCTGAGCTACAGATTGTGTATTTTGAATATATATATATATATATAAAAAAAGAAAAACACATGCAAACATCAAGTCTCCTTTTCTAAATAAAGAAAAAAAAGCACCAGGATATACATAAGATAGGAGCAGAAAGTAAGAATGAACCCAGCCACTGCTAATATATTTCTGCTGATGGCCTGATAAGTATGTACATTAATAACAAAGCCTTAGGATTTGTAGAACCAGATACGAAGACAGAAGCAAGATAATTTCCAATGTATTTTGACATTTGATAATTTCAGTGTATTTCATGTAAATTTATTTGATATTTGAATACAAAGCAGCAATAGATGTTCTTATAAACACTTGTTAAAATATGGGAAACAAAGTTGCAGAACATTCTCTAGATCACTGCACAAAACCACCATGGGAATAAAAATTCCATAGAAAGATCTGTACAAGATTAACTGCCCTACAAGGAGGACGACCTCTTAATTACATTACACGCACATTACAGTGTGTGACAGGGAGACAGTTGCACTCCAAGAAATCAGTAAAGCTACAGGACATTTTGAAAGATGCTTCCAAAAGAAGTGTCCAACCTAGCCGCACACTCATGTACAGGAACACAATTTCAATTAAGCACTGAAAAGTTCAAGGCTTATCCAATGTAGGGCAATATTCCCTGTTTCCACAAACTGTCTGAAAAAAACCCAGCCTCTTCTGGTATAACTTTATTTGCTTATTTATTTACAGCTGACTGTTACTCTACAGCCATGTGAGCTATGAAAAAAGAAATAACACAAATACTTTCTTTGACTGTGTCAGAAGCTGCAGAATGGTTCAGATTTTCCATCTAACATGTCAGACGACATATGATTCCTTCTACTACTTTGGTCCATCTTTTCTATAAATATTCTCCCCTAAATACAAATTAATAGAATTTCTATGAATTTTATTCATTCTTCTGATCTCACAAAGCCAGTGAGACTGAGACACCCACTTCACTTAATTTTTTGAACAGAGCCAAGCAGAGACCAGATTCCAGTATCAATTCCCAAAGCGTTGCTGGCATTTCGGTGACCCCATATTTCCCTCATTAGTGTCACAGAAAACATTTAATGCATTGAGGGGAGCAAGAAATGGAGATTCTTCTTATTACATCTTAACTTTCTATATATGTCAGTAACGTTTTCATTCCAAGACGTTATTGAGTAAGGAGGGTTTTAAGGGCCAAAAGTCGTTAGTAAAAGACAAAATTAAAAATAGTATTATCTAATTTACATGGGAAAAAATGAACAATAGTTCATTAATCATTACAATGATCTACTGAGCAAAGAATTTAAGACTGAGCTTTAGAGTGCTTTACTACAGATAACCTGAACATGCAGACTGTGAAAAAATTATCATCTTACTTGGGTCAAACGGATGAGGCTGAAGACAGTTCACCACGTGATTATCAGCTTCCAGGAGCATGAGATGTTCAGCAGTATGTCGATCCCATATAAAAATATGGCCACAGTCTGAACCACTCATGACAAAGTTAGATCCCCAAAAATTGGCTTCCTTTATCTGCAGTAAAAACAAAAACAATTACTTTATAAGACTAGCTTGGAAAGCATATCAAAGAGTATACTCCCATTTCTGCAATAACGCTGCCTCTGAACTAAGAACTCTGCAAATGCAGAAACAACATTTAAGAAAATTTAAAGAAAATATTTAAAGAAAAACTATCAGAAAAAGAAAATCCAGAAGGTTAAAGATCTCCAGAGCGAAGTGGCTGCTAACAGAAAAAAGGAGAGGAGTTGGGGCAGACTGAGCAGTTTGGAAGTAAATAAGATGACAGCAGATTTGCCACTGTCCAAAGTGACTGAAGGGTACTGCAGAAAGATCCAAGGTCCTTGAGAAGGCTTCCAGAAAACGAGCCACCTCTCGCCCCAACTGAATAGCGTGTGTTGCAGTGCCTCAGAGTCAGTGAAGCGATGCAGACAGCGGGCACTTGGGCTGTTCCCTTCTTGCAGCTTCTCCGGGAAGCTCTGACAGCGCGAAGGGAGGCTGAGGGAAGGCCTCCTTTGGAGCAGGGGGACCGTCTCAGCAGAGGTGGCAAAGGCTTCCTGGCCCGTTCTGCCTTTCTTCCCCTGCCATCAGCGCGCAGCCTCTGCTCCTTCTCTCCATGCGATGAAGAGAGGAGCAACATCCTCTGGGTAAAAGGAAAAGGGGGGTTTTATGGAACAGTATGCTCATGCTTTAGGCTAGTATACTATATAATGGTTTGTTACATCATCTATTTCCCTTTCCTCTGTGAAGTGCTATAATTCAGTAGGTATTTAAATGCCTTAAGCTCCATAAATATTCGTGGCTCATCAGCATCGTTGTTCTGGATACGCATTTGCCAACAATGCTGAGAGCACTCTTCTAATGAAGCGACCATCTCTCCCCTCAAAATGATGAGACTGTCTTGTCCCCGATTCGGAGAATTAAAGAAAATGGCAGGTACAGCCAATGACAAGACAGCTAGCTTGACCTGTACTTGACTTGAAAAAGTCTTCAGGAGACAAGCGAGTAGATAAATCTGAACTTTTTTTCTCCTCTTTGTTCCCATCCCTCTCTCCAAAACGTAGTAGTGTCATAGGATTATACGAATAATGTATTATCTGATAATCATTTATACATATTAATTATATTTTGTATAGATTCACATATTTATTCTTTATATTACACTATCCTATTTTTATTTTTTACACATTTTTTATTTATAAATAATTACTTGTAGTAAATGCTGTACTATTTATTAATTGTGTATTTACTAGTTCAGTGGGGAAACCCAGACTCCTTGAGTGTTTCATAGATCTGCAATCTCATGAGTTTTGGAACTGAAGGCAGCTGAAGCACTCTGTCCTATGAAACAGAGTAGCGTTACAATGAAAATGATCAGGTAAATGACAGAGAAATTGCAGGCCAGGAAAAAGTGGCAGTAGTATCAGATATCCATTTCCTTGAAATATAATGTTGATATTATTCTACACCTGTTACATTCAAGATACCCTTATGACTACAGCCTGAAAGAATGTGGCTTATTCAATTTCTGAGCCAAAAAAAAGCCACCCTAGAATATTTTTTTCCAAGAAGCAAAACAAACCTTTTCCAAGGTTTGTTAAATGTAGAATCACCTTTCCATGCCAAGGCCTCTCTTGCCCTCCCTACCTAAAACGATGTAACCCAAACGAAGCCAAACACTCAGTCTGAGCAAATAAGAACGGGTCACTTCATTCAGTAATGATTAGAATCTTCTTCAGAAATCACTTCTGATTTTACTCAGAGTAGGACATCAAAATAACCATCGTTAAACTTCTTAAAACAGGAACAGGCTAGGCAGCAGTATCTTTCTCCATTGCTGTCCTACATCATCTATAGGGTGAGAGGTTCGACGGGGTGGCAGAGGGAGGAGAGACATTGCTTCAAGAACAGCCAAAACTCAGTCACAAGATGCGAGCTGAAAGCTCCACAATAGTCCAATGTTTGTGCTGGAGAAGAGTCTGGAAGTTAAAAATGTAACCCTACACACAAGATTACACTTTACAGTTACCAGTACCTCTTACAAACTCTTTAAATTGACGTACACTGGGCAAAAAGAGATGCCTATGTAAACAGAAGTTTCCTATGCAGCAGCTTTCAGAGTTCACGCAGATGATGTCCAATGTTTGAAGTTTAGCATAAAATAATTTCCTAATTTTTGGTATTTAAGAATACCTCCAGCATAAGGGACAGAATTTTGAGGTTGAGACCATTTACACAGAATCCTACTACGGAATTATTTTCCAAGTAACACATCATAATAAAACTCTAAAGAGGACAGTGCCTGCATCCTTATCTTTCTTTTTGCATAGTTTTCTCAGAAAATGCACTGGAGAAAAGGACGGAGACATTGTCTTGCTCTGTGCTTTGCCCCAGCTATCTTGATTTGAAAATCACCATGATAAAGAATCATATTAGTAAGCCGAACCCTTACCGCTGTTAAAAATATGTACTTTATTTCCAGCATGAGTATGTCCAGTTTTAAATTTCACGCTTGTTAGATCTTTGTCTATAGAATATGTACCAATGATTGCAGTCAGTGCAATAAAGTCATCCTGATGTCTAGAAATAAGCCAGAGAAACTGCATTCCTGGATTCTGTGGTGAAAGACGTGTTTCCAATATATTCATCTTTCAGCAGCTTTTGTCTTATAGCTCCTCTTAATATATATTTTTCATTATCCTGTTAGAAGTACGCCTAGATTATCTCCAATAATAAATAACTTTATATTTTAATTCTCAGTTATGACTTCTTCCTGCTTCCTTTGTAGTCTCTTACATAACTGATTTTATGTTTCTAATATTCATAAAACCTAATTTTAGCACCACATAAATTAACAGAATTTAAGTTCGCATTTTAAAATTTTGTTTTCAAACTCATACACACACTCAATTCTACTGTATGCATACACAACTTATCCCATTTATTAGGTACACACAGATGCTCTATTGAAGAAAAGTTTCTTTAAAGTCAGTATTTTAAAAGGGGGACTAGAGACTTGGGGTGAGCGGAATAGAGGAAGAATGGCATATATATGAAAGGACGTAAGACTAGGACTGGAGGGAAAAGTAGTGAAGAGGAGACAGGAGAGACACAGAACTGAAGGCACATGGCAAAAGAGAAATTCTGAAGAAAAAGAAAGGGATTTGGGGCTTGCAAGAGCATTTTTTTCCTCCAAGAACTAAAGAGAAACAAGTAATCCCACCCCCTCATCATTTCACTACCATCTCACCCCCTGCTGCCATACTTTCAGGTCTGTGTCATGAAAA
This sequence comes from Pygoscelis adeliae, assembly GCF_000699105.1. Lineage (NCBI taxonomy): Eukaryota > Metazoa > Chordata > Aves > Sphenisciformes > Spheniscidae > Pygoscelis > Pygoscelis adeliae. The sequence goes on from NW_008824791.1 coordinate 4,220,436, forward strand.
AACAGTAACACCCAGTACCCTAATGACATCATTCGAGTGGTTACATAGCAGGGTCTGTGTGCTGGACCTAAAAACGTTCCAACCCTGCCAATGATGCAAGCAAACATCAATCTAATGCTGCTTATCTTTTGCTTTCTGACAATAAAAGAATCACACTGAAAATATGCTTATTAAAAAAATTGTAAGATTGCCAAATCAAGTTCTCAAAAGTAAGGAAGTACCAGAATTATTCACTTTGCCTGCATAACCTTAATTCACTCTCCTTTTATTTATTTTTATAGATATAGAGATATATATGTATTTAAACAGTTCATGTTCATGTAATTGACAAGACAACTTTATCCCTGGGCTACTCAGGTGTGTAGGAAATAAGACCTCCCTAAGCTGTCTCCTTCACAAATTTTAAAGGGAAATACCATCAGCCCTCGTCTTGCAGGAAAGAGGGTATCAATCAAAGAAATAATTAAAATGAAGTTTACCACCAGAGAAACCAACAGGGAAAATTACATCGTCTTCCATTTTGTGCATTCCTCGTCATAGGTGCCCACGTGAAACAGAAGCAAAAACACCAACCCACATCCCAAAGAAACCAAACAACAAAATCCGTGAAATAATCTGCATAACAACACATACGTAGAGGGAGACTGAATTAAAACCACTTAGGCAAGCTTAGTTTTAATATCACCTAACTACAAAGTGCTGGATGCTATGACTTTTAAACTAATGGGTTTTTGAGCAATTAAAATTAATTTCTGAAATACAGTGCAAAACTCCCTTGCCATTAATCACAGTTTATTCTAAGCCTTGTTGCTTATGTGGACTGAAATGTGCGTTTACTGAAGCATTTTCCTCCAGTGCAATCAAAGCCATTCACACGAACTCCATCTAGCAAATTGCTTTTGGAGGCAGAGGGACTACTCCTCAGATCATCTGCAAAATAATACACCTGCTACTCCCGCAAAATACCACCTAGTACTCAGAACTTCACATCTTCAAAACACTGTAAAAAGCAAAAAAAGAAACAGCAAGGAAAACAGCATTTGTTTCTCATGCACCACTGCTTTACAAACACAGTAACTCCATTTTTCTTAAAATACAGTATTTTGTATGAAAAAGACAGAGCATCTAGTAGTTAGATTATCATTTAATAACTAGCACTATTTCTTTTTTTTAATTCAGATATGTCAAGGCTCTTCAAAATCATGATTTAATCCTCACTTTCCCTTCCAAGCTGTTCAAAATTTTTATTTAATCTTTACCTTTAAGGAGCTTGGAAGGGAAAGTGAGGATTAAACCATAATTTTGAAGGTAGGCACATTTTATACCACTTAAGCTGACAGACAAAATGAAAAGGAAGTTAAGAAAAATACCCAAGATTTCAAAGGAAGTTAAAGGGAGAGAGTCTTGAACTTAAGAAAACTTAAATGCCTAACATGGTGACACGAGTCACACTAATTTTAATTTTCATTTAGAGCAAATTATATGGCTTCCAACTGAATATACAAGAAAAAGTGCTTACAGTGCATTACAGTATTCTTTTTGGCAAGCGTGTCAATGTGGCAGCTACACTGATTCAGTCCATAAAATCTCTACAGTTCCCAAAACAGACAAAGAGTTTGTACCATTGTTCGGGAGTTGCGATGACCTTTATAAACCATCTTTATTAAAGGACGTCTAATATTCAGTGTTTCCAGTTCTTCCATTTCTTTTCTTTCTTTCCTCCTTCTGAAGAGCTCCTGAATGCGGGCAACAGCAGATCGTCTATAAATTGCAGACAAAGAGAACACTACTGAAAGTCCATCTCTAAACACTGAAATGGGCTATCAAAAAGGACTATAAAATAATAATTAGGCACTCAAACACATTCTCCATAAGTTTGGAACAGACATCAGCATTATCCGAAATGTAAAATTACAGACTTTAATTTTTTCAGTCCTGGCTTAGAACAAGAATAGCATGCAAGACAGTGGAATGTCAAGTGATGCAACATTTTATTCCCTCTCTGGAGAACAAACTTCAGCTGTTGGCAAAATTCACATGCTATTTTATTCTTCAGTGCTAGAGATATCCTCCACCCATAATGAGGTAGCAAAATTCTGAAGTGAAAAATCTATGCCAGAACAGAAGTTTTTAAAATTTAAAAAGTTATTAAGGATCTAGTGTGCCTTCCAGTGTGATTTGGTTTTTCCCCAAAATTTTGTTAATGTATTTCTCTTCACTATTTCTGTATGACAAGACTCAAGATTTAGAGAGCTTTAAAAAAGTTCCTACTAAGGCAAGAAATGATTTGAGATGAATTATTGTAGCAACTATCCCATACGTTAGCAGTGAGGGATACAGCTGAAGATTTCCTAGAATAACAGAGAGAAAAGTTAGCTAAATTACGTATTTTGGTCTGTGAATGTTTAATTCCAGGAATCTACTTTTTGATTAATCTGTGAAGAGACCCCAGTGCCAAATTTCTCCAGTTTAGCTCTTAAGTTTGCACATCCCCATAATTCCAGCTACAACCAAACTGTCACATCCCAGCACCTAACTCTTTTTCTTCTTTTACTCTATGTCAGGGTTGCTATTAGCTTTGAGGTCCTGAACACAGTCCAAGGGGAATGTCACTCTCAAGAAGGAGCAGGTACAAATTGTAGCAGAGTGCAAGGAGTCAAACTATTACAGGAATTTATATGATCCTGAAAAGTAAACTGAGCCAGAACTGAATATATTTGCAACCTCAGTATACTGCTACCAGAAAGCTAGTGACCTGAATTTGTCCAAAAGTAATGTGGTATGGTGTTTTAGTCACTGATCCTGGAGACTCTTGCAACAAGTCCTCCTTTCCAGAAAAAAATGCACCAGATCTATCTCATAACTAATTCTCTCGGCCAGTGGTCTGCTTAGATTTTTGTTTCATTTTTTTCATAGGAGAAAGTTGGACCAAAAAAATTAAGGTAAAGTAAGTGTTATCCTACAGCTAGGCAAAGAAGGAAAATGAATGCAAGTGATGTCATTAATACAGATTTCAAAAAACAAAAAACCCACAAAAAACCAAACCACAAACTGTCATACTAAGACAGATCAAAGCCAAGCTTTTAAAAGGTATTTTAATACTTATTTTTTACAGAAACTAGAAGATATTTGTAAGCACTAGCCAATAGATCCACTTAACAGTGGACTATTTATTATAATGCACTTCTTAGAAGTTTGCCTAGCAAACAATCCCAGAAAAAATAGACTACCACTACTTCCTTTGTGAGTGTTTTCTATTCCCTCAAAATCTCCTATCTAGGCAATGTTCCAGTCCCTCCTTCTTATACGACACTAAATAAATATACTATATTTGTTAGTTAGTCTGTGTAATACATGGAGTCTCAACTTTAATCTTCAACAGATTTAAGAAGAGGGTTCTTCACAAAGTCTTCATACAATGGAGGAAAAAAAAAGAAGCCTATGTTCTTTATCTACTGTGCTTTAAAGATCACAGATTTATTCTCCTCACCAGTTTACTTCTATGCGAAGGGAAAAGAAGGGTGGCATGTATAGGATAGGCTACATAAAACACTTACAGAAACTTTATAAACAATTATTTGTACATGTTTGGTTTTGTACTTGTTTTTAAAAAAGGCGGCTTTTGTGTGAGAAAGTAAAAGCAAGGATCATGTAATAACAGCTACTCTGCTACCAACCCCATCAGTGATCACACAGCTTTGGAAACAGCACACACAGCTCTTCAGCACAGTAAGACCCTTTTGTTTCAGAAGCACACCTGCTAGCCTTACACCTATCCCTTACTATGATTGCTATTTGCATTTTTTGGTGTATTTATCCACATTAATTAATTAATAAATAAAAGATGTGCAGTGAAAATGCTGAGAAGTTAAACATCATTAGGACTGACAAAGCAGTAGACCTGTCTAGCTCTTTTGGAAGGGTTACTTGCTAGGTAGCAGTAACAAGTCTTGGGGTTAGAAGATGGTATTAAAGTAACTAATTTGTAACCCAAAGTAGTTTCTTGCATAATTTTTCATTTTAGCATCTCTAGAAAAATTAATCTCCTCCTCTAAATTCCCCTAGGCTTGAATGTAGACATTACAAAAAAACCCTCAAGACTACTCAGCAGTCAGAATCATGCATTTTTAAATAAAAGCAGAAGCACAGAAGCAACTTTTGGTAAAAACTGCCTGTCAACTAAATTCAGCTCTGAATTTAAAATCCTGATTTTGGGTCTTATTTTAAAAGGCATGAAAGGATTGATATTTAGTTATCTTGTAAAGTCGATGATTACCTTCAACATGGAGAATGCAGCCAAGCACACATGGCTATAACTGTGATAAGTTATTGGGCACTCTAGTAACGTATTGCTAAAAGCAGGAACCTGGCAGAGGCAAGTCTTCTCCAGAAAAGATAAATATGAGTCCAATCTAATGACATTTCAGAACAAAGAACGTTACAGGAAAAAGGATTCTCTCTGAGAGGTATTATTCTTCCATAACTACAGATTTTCTATACATTTTTTGTCACACAAAAAACAATTAAAAAAATCCAACATATTTGTTTTCGTGGCTTTTTAATTTTCATTTGTATTTGTGATAAGCAATTCCTGTCTGTGCCAACATAAACTTAGATAGTAACCTAATCACTTGGAGCATCATCGTACTGTTCTGAAGTTCAGCCTAAGTTAAACCTGGCTGCGAGCTGCTGCTTCCCTTCCAAACTGTGTACTCTTCCAAGCGCAAAATGTCAGATAGTGAAATTTATGCACATTGTGTCGGCACTCCTCAGGCAACTCCATCAACTGATACAGTTGTATTACGCGTTCACATTCAGGCATCAAATAATGAAGGTGCCTGAGAAATGTTGGGTATAGATTAATGTTATTAATTTTATGGTACAGAAAGCGTTAGGTCTTATAAAGCCAATGAAGCTGAACTTTGTTTCAGTTACGCCCTTATACTGTAGGTAGTGCTCTGACTTCAGAATAATTCAGTATGACTGTCTGGTCTGCAGGTATAAAGCCTTTTTATTTGTGTTTTGCCAAATTTTGTGGTACCTTAGAGCAGTATCTTACAATAAAGTTGGTGTGTGTAGTCTTAGTAAGATTGAGCCCAAGATGATGTATGGTACTGTACTGGTTTCAGCTGGGATAGAGTTAATTTCCTTCCTAGTAGCTGGTACAGTGCTGTGTGTTGGATTTAGGATGAGAATAATGTTGATAACACAACGATGTTTAAGTTGTTGCTGAGCAGTGCTTACACTAAATCAAGGACTTTTCAGCTTCCCATGCTCTACCAACTGAGAAGGCTGGAGGTGCACGAAGCTGGGAGGGGGCACAGCCAGGACAGCTGACCCAAACTGGCCACAGGGATATTCCATACCATGTGACGTCATGCTCAGTACATAAACTGGGGAAAGCTGGCCAGGGGGGCCGCTGCGCTGGGCATCAGTCAGAAGGTGGTGAGCAATTGTGTCATGCGTCACTTGCTTTGTGTATTATTATTATTATTGTTATTTCATTATTATTATTGTTATTATTTTATATTTCAATTATTAAACTGTTTTTATCTCAACCCACGAGTTTTTCTCACTTCTACTCTTCCAATTCTCTTCCCCATCCCACTGGGGGGGGAGGAGAGTGAGCGAGCAGCTGTGTGGTGCTCAGTTGCTGGCTGAGGTTAAACCACAATAGGTACTGTCATTACTTCAATGGAGTGAGCCTTGTGGAAAGATAATTTTTAAATACTACTTCTGAAAGTAAGAATATAGATATGAACCAGAGCACAACTTTTCCCCTTATGATCAGCCAGGTCTGAAATCTTCAAAGTCGATTGTTGTAAACATTATTTACCAAAAGCCCATTTAAATTAAGCCCTAGATGAGTGAAATAGGGATTTAGAAGTGAAGCCATTATATTCTTTCAATTAAACATAGGTTCAAAAGAAAAAAAAAAAATTAAAACCTAAACCCACAAAAACCCTGTGATGCAGACTGATCCACAGCTACGTATTATACATAGAGAGAAATGGAAAAGATGTAAACATTTAAGTTAAGCCTTAAAAAAAAAATTGTCACAGGGCATTTTCTGTATGTTTAGAAATTCTGAAGTGTAATAAGGATTTTTTCTTTAATGAATATCTATGTAATTTGCACAATTAAATAACTAGTTTGTTTCTTAAAGCACAGGATGTCACATATTGCTCTTTAAAAAAAATTTTTTTTTGAGAGCGCTGCAGACCTCAGTTCCCCATTTATGTTATTCAACAATTTCTGGCTAACTACATCTGCATGTTTTAAAACAAACTATGCTTATCTACTAGTTAGAAGAAAGACAGTCAAAATTAATGATATGTTTTTCAAATGAGGGAAAACCAAACAATTATCCACCAACTGAATCTGTAAACAATCTACAGGAATTCTGCTACAAACTTTGTTCCACTAGAGGTCCAGATGTAGTGGCTGCTATAAAATTAATCTGGTACCCTAGATAACCGTGCTTCTTCCAAACACCATTATCGCAGACCAATCGCCTCCTGAGCTAGGCTGCAGCAGTTGGCTATAAAGCTCACATGTACTTGCTTCCTTTTTCCATCCCTCTTGTCTCAGCTCTGTATCGAGCTCAGTATTGACTCCTCCAGCATTAAGGACTTTTGTTACTTCTTAAGTTTCCAAATTTACGTACCAGAAACCCTGGTTCCTTCTCTTCTGCTCTTTCAAGTTAAGATTTTTTTGTTTGTTTGTTTCCCTCCCGTTGCCACCTTCTCATCTGAACTATTTTCCCTATCCAAAACAACTGCAGGGAACCTAAGGCTTATAACCATTAATTTAGAACCTATTTCTCTGATGCCTTATGGTAATTTCTTCCTTGACCATGTAGAGGAATCGACCTGCCAGCCACCATGCTCCTGCCAAAAAATTCCAACCTCGTGTCTTAACAAGCTGGGTATCAACACCAAAGTCAAATCCAGCTCAGGAAGGCGACTAATTAATAAGCCATTGTACTGGTCTTTACCTCAACCCACAAGTTCTCTCACTATTTTACCCTTCTGATTTTCTCCCCCATCCCACTGGGGGAGAGTGAGCGAGCAGCTGCGTGGGGCTGAGCCGCCTGCTGGGGTTAACCCAAAACCACTGTATTAAAATAGATCTCTTTTCTAAATATCAAGATTTGATTATATTTCTGATTTTAATTACCAAATAGCCATGTTCCTTTAGAAGCCTTTGAACCTATGGAAGAGATTTACTACTGCTGTCAAATTTCAAGCATTAAGATAGTTCAAAAACAAGGGCAAAACCATCAAGTTAACAGCACACTGACTCTACCCTAAAGCCCAAGTTATTTCACTGCTGATCATATAAAAATAGGAGTGCGTTACGGTAAACATTTAAGTCATTTCCCAGCCCTCCAACACAATCAATGTTTCAACTATTCTCAGCTACAAAACATTTTTAAATTTTCACCTGATATGCTGCAGAATGACAATGAAAATCAGAGAAAAATATACTGACGAAAAAATTCTATGTTGAATACATCATTCATTTTTATATTAAATTTATAGCAATATGAAACAAATATTCCCACGGGCTGTGTTGAAGAGCTAAAGAACTCCATATAAGCATGTTTAATATAGAAAGAATGCCTATTGTGAAATTTAAAGTACAAAAAGTACACAGATACTTGAACCTTTAAGAAAGTTGCCAAGTTAAATCCATGTCTTCCAATTGCAGCCAAGATTGGAATATAAGACAAAGAAATACACATCTACACTGTTTTCCCGTAGGCATTTAAAATACAGGACTCAGCCTGAAACCTTTTATGAAACCACACCCTCAGTCTTTTCCTTTCCAGCTACACAAAGCCAAGATGTTAATTTTCATCATTAGAATTATTTTGTGCCATTTCCCCTACATATAGCCTTTGGCATTAAATCACAGTAGATAGTTTCTCCTTCTTATGGCGTATGGCCAAACACAATTGCCCAAATTGACTTATATGTTCTTACAATTAATTCACTCAAGTATTTCAATGAGGAATATGAAATCAAGTGACTTTTTCATTTATCTTTGTTAAAAGAAATCTTGTATAAGATTTAGCATGTATCTTGCTAAATATGTATTATCAAATATAGCTTTAATAATTATGCTCAGTTCTATAACCTTGTTCAGGCAAAAAATATAAATGGTCTTTGATATATGTATTCTTATATTTTTGTCTAGAACTGGGTGTTCTCTACTACCAGACAAAGCAAGTCAGCAGTGGCACATGCAAATACAACACGTTCCTCAGCAGCTGAATAAAAAAAGGTATTTGCTTTTCACAAACTACACACTTTTCAAATGCCATTAATTTCTATGGCACACAGTAAAAAGGTTAATAGGTTGTTAAATGTATACACTGTCATTTCAATTTCCATGCAATACATGCAGCTAAATATAATTCAAGCAATATGCTCTGTAATTCATAGCATTTAAAGTATAGCAATTCTTAAAATGCCAGTTAGATATGAAAAACGAGAACCTGATAAATCCATTATACGGCAATAAAAAGGAGGAGGGGAGGAAGAAAATAATTAATTACCTCATTATTCTATCACCTATCGCTGTTCCTCTGATATTATATCTAGTAAAGGGAACAACAACTGAAGTCATTCAAAAATGCTGGGTATCGTGTTTTCAAAGGTTAGCATCTATTACAAAATGTGCTCTACGTATTCCAACTGAGAAGACTCCTCCTCAATTTGTTAGTATATGAGACTATGATTTCAGCGAAAATAGTATTCAGATTACATAACAGTACACAAAATTGATCTTATAAAATGCAGTAATTCTTCACAGATCGTAGCAGAAGTGGAAGCAGCTGTATAATTGTTTCCATTTTACATTCGTATTTGTTTGAAATTTTAACCTACTAGTTTAACATTTTCCAGGCTTAGCCTCTGCTCATAGATCAGCTTCTGTCGAAGTCCAAACAAAATTAATTCAGTCATTTAAGTAGGAAAGCAGCCTTCAGAGAGTTGTTTTGACTACTTTGTGAAAATTAAGATCAATCCATTAAAAACTGCATTCTCCTTGCGCAGATTTTTTTTTCCCCCCCACAGATTACAAAGTACGGTGCTAAGGCAAGCCATATTATCTATTTCTGTTCCAACTAAATTTGCTGGACTTAGTAAGTTTTAAAGAAGATATGCTATGTGCATACTTTGAGACTTAAAAACCTGCATATCTCCTCATATTTGTAAGGGAAGGGATCTTTTCCTGTGGATTCCCTAAAATGCCCAGAAGGTTATTTTCTCTGTTGAGTAGCTAGCTAAACTGCTCTGCTGTACAAAACAGGTTTCATTTTTTTAAATTTAGAACTAGTCTGTGCAGTTCCTTATACATTTTGTTAAAAAGAACATGTATTGACTAGCCGAATTAGAATAAAAAAATTGAATAACTATTTAGCTTCTTTTAGTCACTGATCTTCACCGTTCCTATAGTGATGCTCAGTGGCTATAGAAATGCTATGGAAAAAAGTCAGACATCACATTCTCAATTATTTCTTTCAAAGAAATGTCCTTCTGTGTCAAAACTATTCCTAGACTGATTCCTAGTCAACTTTCAGCTGACTTAGGCAATTTATCAACCAAAGGATCATGGTATTCCTACACATTTTGCTGCTACTATTCTAAGTCCTTTTCAAAATATTAAAGCAGGTGCAAACTTTGTGTTTCCGTATCTGTTGCATAGTCTTTCCTGACAGTTCAGTTTCAGGTTAGTTGGTGAGAAACTATCTATCCTCATTGTGTTTTGAGATTTACAAGCATCCAAAAAAGAGATTATGTCCCTTGTATCTATTCTTAGATTATGTAAGAGAGAGAAAAAGACCCAATCCTCAGTTTGAAAACATTAAAAGTTGGATTTGTATCCAAACAAAATTCAAATAATGGAAGCTCTGTAAACATTAGACTTGCAAAATGGACAACATTCTATTCATAAATCTGAAACCTACATCCAGCTTACTAAAACTAAAGTGAGACCAGCAGAGTTGATGCAGCAGGAAGTTCTCCATTTATTTAACTGCAGGTACTGTCAACAGAGCTATCAAAAGGATATTTCTGCCATTTCTTTCCCTTAAGAAGAAGTTTAAGATCATGATTTCAGAGGCCAGAATCAGCAGTCCACCCTTCCTTTCTCAGTGGAGAAAGCTGTACTTTACAGTGGGAAAATGACTCTGAGACAGTTTCCTTTATCTTCATTTTCCCAACTGCGGAGTTTCTCCTCAATATAAACAATAGGTAGTTATTAGGTATACAAAAAACACAACCTAAAGAAACCTAAATGTGGTTGTAGATAAAGCTAGTAATGCTATATACTGGAAAAGGTTTATTAGTCAAACAGCCTTTAGCATTCTGTTTCAGAGGGCTACAGCCTCTTCTTTATTTTTTGTCCTAGAGAAAAATTAGAATTAAGCAGGTTTTTTTGCCACTGCTAAAATATGTTCACAAAAGGTAGATTATTGCAGGCTAGCCTTATAACTTTTCCAGAAAGGGAAAAAAAAACCCGAACAAAAAAGCCCCAAAGCAACTCCCCCCTAGATATTCTAGAGAGAGAAAAATCTACTTCTACATTAATGCCATTAATTATCTTATAGGATGACACATTGGAAACTAAATTATTAGATAAACTTGAGAAAATGAGATTTAGTAAAGGAATTGTTAGGTAACACAATTTACTAAGTGAGAAAAGAGAAAACGTAAGCCTATAGGAAGCATACTGGTGGAGTTAAGCACCAGTCTTGCAGGCAAATTTGTTTAATATATATTGCTAATAGTCTTTGAGAAAAATGTAGGAATGTACTCATGCAGTGCATTGAGGACATGAGGTTGGGTAACTTTATGAATATAGAGGGGACTGTAGGACCTTGAGAAAAAGAGGTGGGTAGAAATTCAGTAGTATAAAATTGACAGTCATATACTTCTGAGCTTCCTTCTGGTGAAAGATAAGAACACATTAATTAGAAACGACAAAGTAGGAAAGACTTCAGTATACTAACTGATCTTGTGTCTGACCACAAGCCACCACCATGAGACAGCAAGAGAGGAGAAGGATGTAACTACAGCTCACTTGTGTCTCAGAGAATCTTCTCTAGACCAAGAGTAATACTCATACCATTAACCCTAGCAAAATCCAAACAGTGCAGCGTGCATAATTCTGGTCTACCATATTCACGAAAGAAGTGGAGCATGGAGGAGCACAGACAGGAACCCGCATGATGGCAGGAAAACCGCAAATTTTTACTGCTGAGAGTGAGAAAAACTTGGCACTCTGAGTCTAGTGAGACAAAAGCTGAAAATGGACAGGATCACTCAAATGATAAGCACTGGGCATGAAAAAATTATTTCAATCAAAACAGTATGTTAGCACAAAACAAAGTGACTAATTTTAGTCAATTCATACCCATTATAGCAGCAATGTTTTGAGGTAGCTTCTCACTAGGCCAGGGGGATTTTTTATAAATTTGATCAGTTTATGAAAGGGATTATATGCTATAACAACTGTCATAGTCGTAGTAGAGAGGACTTCCAGTTCCTTTCACTCCATTTCATATGGGGTATAAATACTAAGAGAGCTTATAGCTAGCCTTTAAGACCACCAGTGCCTGCTTTCTCTCTGGAAAACCAAATGCCTTTGAGCACACACAGGATGTCTTTACTTTTCTTCAGTATCTCAGAGGGCATTTAGAAACTCCCGAAACCAGAAGAATAGGAGGGAACATAATGTAAACGTATATCTGACTGCTCAGAAGTTAAACTAGAAAACTTCACGGCTTGCACACACACAAAAGCAGAACAAAATGAATTGGCAGGCATTAAACCTGAGTAATGAAAGCCTGGAGGCAATCCTAAACCAGCGTTGACTACACAGCAACTTTTGTCAGATTTTATTTGGGGGAAAAATAAGGGACCAGGGGGCTGCATAAAGAATTTTAATTGTAACATTAATTTAGTCGAATGTTCTTTCCTATAAGATAAACTGCTACAGGAAGAAATCTCGCTGCACACAAAGAAGGAAAAAAAGCATGTCAGATGAAGTGTAACTTCATTTAAGATGTCCCCACTAGTGGGAAATTGTAACAGCTATATGATGCCTGGAAGTGTCACTCTTATTACATTACTACAAAAACTATTACATCGTAGAGACAACAAAAGATGCATAAAGAGAAGCTAGGAATCCTGCTTGAAAAATTAAAATCAATTAATTTCATTTTAATTATTAAAATTGCAGGGCTTTTCACAGCTTGCTCTTCAATCACTAGATCGTAACGAACATGGGCTTTGCAGTGGAAACTATTTCTGCCATTAGATATTTATCTACAATTACTTAGTACTGCATGGAAAGTCAATGGATTAAGACAGAATCTGTATATATTGGCTTTTTCATAAAAACTGTCATTTAGTGAACAGAATTACTCATGCTATGTAATAAGCAACCACTGACTGTTCTTTTTGTCACTACTGACAGTGTGGTGGCTTATGACTTTTTTTTTAACTGCAAATTATTCAAAACCTTTTCTATACACAACTATTAAATTCTTTCTGATTTCCTAATGAATACATACTGTAATGTTTCCTGTAAAGACTTTGCATTGCTAGCATAAGAAATTAATAGCAAGATAACGCTGCCTTTGAACAGGATAGGAGTAAAGCTAAGGCATCTGACACTGGGTTACATAACATCTAAAACAAGTAAAAAAGGTATTTTCTTAAGTCTAACAACAGAGATGTTGCTTAAATAATGATTACAGCTTTTAAGAAGTCCAAGAATTGAAATTAGTGAACGAAGGTATTAAACCAGCAATACCAAACTGGGGGCTAAGTTTACTGAATGATCAAACAAGTATGTACAGCTGTTTATATTTTACAAGAAAAAAATATAAAGCTTACTAAATGCATCTTTTATTAATGACAACTAGTAATCTACCTTTTTTTTTACTGCCATACATACTGATATTCAATAACCAACAAAAGAAAAAGTATTAGAGTTTCTCCTTCAGAGGAAAAGAAGTAAGAATGAAAAATTGAACACAGTCTTAAATGTACGTACTACAGACAAACACAGCATTGCTGAACAACAACAGTTAAAAGCTCTTGCTTTGCCAAAGTAAGAACACCTAAAGTACAGTTGAAAGAAAATGTAGGACCCTGTACACAAATTTATGAACTTTCTATACTTATGACAGGGAGAATAATAAAAAATGAACGGCAAATATTTAGCACTGGGGTATTCAGCAAGCAAGAAACAAGCACAAGCAGGTACTAGATCTGTAGGAGCTTGCCTGGCTAGGAGGGAAAATATAGCTATACATATCTTACATATAGGCAAATTAGACTCAGCCATCAAGCTCTTGGCTAGTTGTCAAAGAACAACTTATTTTAAATAAGGATATGAGGCATGGGTTTCTAGATCTTCCATTCAAAAAAAAAAAAAAAAACACCAACAAAAAAAAACAACCCCACATTTTGCCAAGCAATAGCAGAGATAAGTACTCCCCTAACCTGTGTCCTGGTCCTCCTCGATACCTTGCCCCTGGGATCAGAACAGGATCATCATCACTATCATCAGTTTCTTGGAGAGCTGAGGTCCTGGTAGAGGACTCATCTGGAGTTGCAAGCCCTGAGGATTCTGGGTGTGGCTGAGGTTCATCATTTGCAGCAAGTGAGTTGGCAGTGGATTCAGTACTTTGACTTGAAATTTCTTGATTTGCACTTTTTTCACAGGAGGCTTCTTCCTCTACATTTCCAGAGACAGCGTCAACATTGGGGCCATTTTCTTCTGGTTGGCTTCCAGAATGCTCAGGACCAGGTTTACCTGATACAGCTAAGAGAAAATATTGGGGAAAATAAGTCACAGCATTAATGATTATAGCTTATTTTAGAAGACATTATAAATGGTCACAGAAATTAAATTATGCATACTGAGTTTATATTGGAAATTTAGGTTTTCATTCTCTACTTCTTCATATAAATATATTTGAAAGAGTACGGCTACATACTTGCTTCTGTCATCTCTACAGTTTCATCTATAGTTTTCAGTTCTTCAGCACTTGCATCTTCCTTGTGAAATTCATCAGGAACTCCTGAATTAAACAACTTAATATTAAATCGCATGATTTCATTTAGATGCACATCTATAACATAAGCAAATCTAAACGATACTAGCACTCCTAGATCAAACCAATCAAAGCAATCCCCTCCAAAGTCCACATGTCACTTTACCGAAATCTCAGATACTAATCGCATAAAAGTCAGTACATATAAACCTATCTAGTTGCCCAGGTCAATACATTAACAAAGAAAAAAGTATTTCTTTCTTGTTCCTTAATATACTTAATATCCTACACTACGAGAATTTTAGCTGCAAAAATAGCATTAATACTCTTGAAACAGATGATCACTTACTGAAAGCTATTCTTTCTGAAGACAGAAATTAAGTTATCCCTTTATTAAAAGGGATTTAAAAAAAAAACAAACACATTTCTCTGGAACCAGTCATTTGACTTGCCTGCCCTTTTGGCAATGAATTGAGCAAGACAACCACATCTAACAAAATACAGTGAAAGCTTGAGAGAACTGTAACAAAATACCTTGCAGTCATTTATGACTGCAAAGTGCATTTGTTGTATTTTTCGATACAAATTGGGGCAGAATATGTCCTTAAGAAAAAAGAATACGGGTTTTAGAACTAAAGACAGGATAAGTTAATTTTTTTTTATATTTATTTGCAACTATCTCAGGTTGGTAAAAAAAATTCATGTTCTGTTATGGTTGTATTCTGCCTTCATATGCATGTGTATGAGACTCCCATTGTGTTCAATGGTAGTCACAAACATACGAGAGCAGAATTTTTACCATAACATTACAGAAATAACGCTGTATCTTACTTGTTTTTTCATCTTTAGGCCCTGACTCTTCTGAGGCTTTTGTTTTTACAGACTCTTCTTGGCCTTCAGTTTTGCAATGACTTCCACTCCCTCTAGAGCTTGAATTTGTGCTGCTCCTGGCAACATAAGATGTTAAAAAAAAAAAAAAATTAGAAATAATTTAGATAGATAGGATCATTGCAATAGCACAGCCTGACAATCATCATCTTTCTCACTGCAATCTCACAATTCAATAGCTCCTGGCAGCAGCTACAACTAACAACCTTCACAGCGATTTCAAAATTCTCTTTTATTATGTCCATCGCCACTCATCCCACACTACTCCTCTGCATCACAGAACCCTGTTCTCTCCTTCCTATCTTTTTTTTTTTTTTAACCTTTAAAGGATTTCTTCATTGCTTTTCAAAATATTGTGAGAACTCAAAAGGGTTTGCTCTCTTTCACTATTTACACATTTTTACATGTATAAATGACCACAGATCTTATTAAAGGTATTACAAGCTGTCAACTGAGCACTAATACATAATCTTATCCCATCCAATTAAAAAAATGATTCAGATAAAATTCTCCAGGTTCTTCACCATTAACTATCATTCCTGTACCTTTTGAGGCATGGACTTCTGATGTCAGCTTTCAGTCTTCAAAGTTTTGTTATTTCTCAAGATTTACTATAAGCTGGTACTTGAGATTTACTCCTCATTCATGTTTCGATAATTATTGTGGAACACCAATTTCTGTTTATAATAAGGAAAATTATTCCTCAGGAAATATGTAACACTGCTGTTCTAAATGTCATCAAAACTAATGTTTGTCGACTCTCTACAAAAGACCTTATTTTAGGAAATGCAAAGCCTTGTTCCTGACCTCTCCCATTCTCTCCTGTCCCACATCTGTGTTGTGGCCTCAAACTTAGGCAAATCGCTGGACAAAAGCAGAAACAAAGATGAGTTATGAGAATTGCAAGCATGATTCTCAGAATTTAGACAGTAGTGCTACAAGTATCTTCTTACCTGTGTATGCTATTACTAAACTATTTTATACGCTACATTGCTAGAAGCAGCGCAAATCATGCTTAGTCTAGATTCTTAAGAATCCAGTCTAGACTTCAGTACTTTTATTTTTTTACATTCAATATGAGAGCTTTTACTCATCTTGATGAGCAATAGTCTGTTTCATTGCTGTACTGGATTTGGAGTATCTAGAAAAATTTTGTTAGCCCTTACAGTATTTCTTCCAAATCAAGAATTTTCAGCATTGTTTCCAAATGGACAGACAAGAAGGGTACTGCTAGACACCAAGTCAAGGATTTTTGCTATTTCATGCCTCATATGATATAATCACTTTTATGATCTTAATCACAGTTGAAGTACTAAGATTTTTTTTGACTCTTAGGAATCTACTTTCTAGCTCAGTGCTCAATGCTAGTGTACATTTATGCATTAGTCTGCTTTAGTTTTTACTTCAGTGTTATTTTTCACTCCAGTAGTTACATGAAGAGGAATTTGAGAGCGCAAAATAACACCCTGTGCTTTCATTACATTAAGCCCTACTATCTGCTTCCATAGCAGGCTTTCTGTTGCCCCAGTTCTCTGTATAACCCTTCTTTGAACCTCTGCGAATTTGCATCAGTTTTCTCGAAAGCATGACGAAGATTGCACACAGCATTCTAATTCACAATGCAAAGCGGAGGTGAGCAGCAGCACCAGTAATTCTCATCCTTGGCTGAAATCTCCCAGCTGGTGACATCTAGGATCATACTTGCCTTTCTAGTAGCTGCATTATATTGAGAATGAAGTGACTGGTAGGTCCATGTCTTCCTCCATTTCATTTTCACAACACTCCCAACTTTCAGATCAGGTTTTTGTTATTTGTCCTCAACTGCATCATTTTGTTACATGGAATTGCATCCTAATTCTATTATTCCATTCTTCAGCACAACGTTTTTAGTTAGCCTCTGAACTGACAATGCCTTGCAACTACAAAAGCTCCGTTAAGTTAGCTTACCACCACGTTCAGTTTCTTTATTGATCTACCTCTCCCACCTTGAACAGAAGTTCAACATGCGGCAAAGTATCAAATACTTTCTGGAAATCCAGACTATTACTTCATGTATAGAGTAATAATGGGTTCTTTCTAGGACCCATTATTCTGTCAAATAAAAGGTATTGAATCATACACATTCTAGTTCCCATAATTTTTGTTTATTTCCCTTGTACTGCTTGTTTTAATATGCCTTTCTATCAGAACTGTCCTAAAGCCTTGAATATTGCTACCGTTAGTCTTAAAAGATCATGATGTTTAGTCCTTCATTCTCTTTTGGTATTAGATTTGATGTTTGTCATTCACAAGGTGCTAACTCTTGGCCCAAGAGATTTGTTAAAATACTTGCTCTTAGACAGAATATATATGTGAAGTTAAGTTTTAGTAGTTTTCATTTAGTCTTTACTTCCCCAATTACAGATTTTTATAACAAGTAATTTTCCTGTACACTCTATTCTCTCTACGGAACTCCTGTTCCATTCCCTGTACACTCTACTTTTTCTTAATATTGTTTTTGAGGTAGTTGTTCATTTAAATTTTCCATCTTCAGAATCACTTATATCATTAACTGTTTGAAGAGTAAAATGCATCTTTCAAATTTTGTTTGAAAACAAAATAAACACAGAAACAAAGTGTTCATATTGTTTAATAAAATTTGCTTTCTGTGATACAGTGGTAATAATATTTTATTATTACGTTAAAAAAAGCTAGAACAAATGGGCAAAACATTTGCTACTGCTCTGTTCCTCTTGTGAAATTTGCCTATCCTAAAACATTAAACTGACCACAAAACTAAATGCAGAATTAGTTAAAAGCATTACAGCAAAACTAATTCTTTCAAAGCTTGCTGGATTTGGACTCTAAATGGAAATACAGTCTGACAGATTGCTTGAACATAACTGTCACAGTATTTCAGATTCACATAGGCAAAGTCTTCATTCTTGTGCAAACACATAGATCGCTGTTTAATGTTTCCAAACTGCTATGGGCAAGGTGTATGTTTTATGTCTAAAGCCACAGCACTTAAGAGCAGCTAAATGTGGTGGGTTTTTTTTTCCCCCAGTAACAAATGCCAGCAAGCATTTCTACTTACCATCTTCTACAATAATTTTGAAAACATAAGCAAAGGAATAGAAGCAAGAGGAGATAAAATAAGGACTGTGGTTGTTTTGGGAGATCCTGACATGCTCTAGTGATAGACTTCAATACAAAACCAAGTAAGTCAGGCCAGTTAGACAGTATGCGTTTATTATCTGAAAAGGATGCCATCACTGTAATATCTAAGCAGTCCACAAAGTTGGTATCTTAACCGTATGCATTCATCAACACTCCTCAGACACAGAAATACTAATTTCACTGTTTTACAGCTCGGGAACTGTGCCACAGAAAGACTAGTTTGCAGAATACCACATGAGAAGTCTCGTAGAGCAGAGAATTAAAACTTAAGCGCTAGCCCCTGGACCACCTTTCCATCACTGTACTACCCTGCTTTAGTAAGATAGTGAACACTAATATTATGCTAGGGTTTGATGAAGATAGCATGTTTCAAATAAAAAGATTCACAGTAAATCTCACAAAAAACCCTCTTGCATAAATTTCGTGTTGAAGTATGACTGTCTTTTACATTCTGAATGTATTAAGGACTACAGCCATTTCAAATTGTCTATATACACCTAAAAATATACATATACCATACGGAAAAATAATTTATCTGTATCTATGCTAGACGAGTGTCAGTGATATGTGCTGATCAATAACCAGTCAAAACCAAAATTAACTTCTTACCACTCATCAGTGAAGTCCAGTTTTATCGTGCTTGTAGTCGTTCCTTCTGTACTGTAGTGCAAACTTAAAACTGGTTCACCTGTTCCTGTTCGTGGCTTATCACTCTCTGTAAATATGGGATTGATAAAGTTTGGATGGGCATCAGTAATATACATAAAGCTGTTATAATTCTGAAGATTCATTTAATTATCCTAACAAAGGCCAAATGTGGCAGTAACATGTACAATGTCTATTTAAGATCTCTTACAGCCCAAGCAAAAAGTTAAAAAGTTTCAGAGTAAACACACCAAATTTGCATCGCTTTAAAAGTGGCCTAAAATTATTTGTATTTATAAGAGCAAACAAAGAAGATGCTGTCCTTCAACATGCAGGTAAATAAAATTGCCGATAGGTAAGCATACATACAATATTATCCTTTATAAGCAGATCCCTTTTCTATCAAGTATATTAATAATAAGAATATAAAATGTTTCTGGAAGCAGTGTTCAGTCTTTTTTGCCTCAGTAAATACACGTGAAAAAAGATGATGAGTTTTAGACACAATCAGTGGTCTAGAAAAATCACCATACCCTTTACTTTTTTTTCTACTTAGAACCCAGTCAACTACCAATATCCTTAGACCTGCTGTAAATTGTCAGCTAGCTGTCATAAAAACACTGTAAATTCATGTTCTGAGAGCTTCAGGTTTAAAAAACCTTTCATATTATAACAACTGTAAGCAGAAGGGGAGTACTTGCAAAACAAACTATTCACAATGTCCAAAAGCAACAGAAGTGAATCAAATTGAAAACCACTGCAAGTCTGCCAAACATCTGCTGCATATACAGTTTTAAGGATGTTCAGTGGGCTCCTTCAAAACAGAACTGCTCAATGACATCCATCCACCCACCACCCTTGAGTGAAATTCATGGTCACGATCTACCTATATGCATGGCACAATTGCCACTAATACTGAAGCTGGCCTTGGGCAATACTAAAAAGTTAATGGAAAGTACCATCAGATTAAGCCTCACTACAGAGGTGCCGTTCTCTCAGAACTCGGATGGGAGAGTTTACTCAGTATTAGGCATCACTCACATGACTGCTAAGTAGCCTATGTAGTCTTGCTTTTCATGAATGCTGAGCTTTTTATCTCAGGACCGTTTGGACAAAACCATGCCGTATTTTCTTTGGTTTACAGAGTACAGAAATTTGACTATATTTGTAGTATTGGCAGCAGACTGACACTTATAATAAAGTAAAAGCTTCAGATCATCTTTGGGTAAACATCAGTTAAAATCTAACATTCAATTCAAGCACAAACCTACAAATTCCCCCACTAAAAAGGCTATTATTAAAACAGTAATGGCTACAATACTGCCACAGGATATTTATTTTAAAAAATACAATTAAGTTATAGGAACTATGAAATAGCACATAAGAATTTAACCTAATGATCAATGCTCATATGTTTAAACTGCTGACAGGCAGAAGCCCGCTCACAGGATCAGAGCAGTGATCAGCTGCTCCAAAGAACTTTAACTATGTATTTCTACATATTCTGAAGAGAAATTAAAAAAACCAAGCCAAAACACAAAAACCCTGCAAGAAGAATTAAAATCTTTTTATGTGAAAGAATTAACCGATTACAACTGTGATCCTAATCATACATATGGCATGGGCCTCATTCTATGCAAAGAAAAGCTCATAGCCTCTCTAAAATAAAGGTTCCAGTTACACTCTTGTTAGAGTGGAGCAAGGATAAAACTGATTAAAAGCAAGGTTTCCAACTCCTGAAATAAACTAAGAAAAGAAACAAATGTAAGAAAATATTTTATAGTGGCGTATATAGATGTTTTGAACAAAAATGACACATTCTTTCTTAACTGAGCAGGTGTTTTCTCTATTTTTTGGCAACCTATCAGCAAGCACCTCTTAGTATAAAAGTCTGTTCAAACTCTGAGCATCCCTTCCTAAGCAAGTACAAATACTGATCGTTCCCACATACTGCACAAGTCATCAGGAGCTGGACACTGAAAGAGTAAAAAATGACATAGTTGGAGAATTCTTTACCTTCCTCGTAATAGGTACAGACAAGACATATCTTTGAATCGGGAACCCAGATAGGTAAAGAAAGACAACTTACTGCCTTGAATAGTCCAAGACAGCCACCAATGACTATACTGTAACTTGATACTGCTATGTAACACTTGCTTCAGCACAAAACTACTTAATATTACTGACTAAAGTAACCAAACATCGCTATCCTATAATGAACCTAATTGAGTATTAGGCTTGTGTTATAAAGCTCCGATCATATTATCAGAACAGTGCTTTCCTGTCTTAAAATCTCAACATCAAAAAATTTAACCAAAATGCATAAAGACTGTCCTCTGACTATGCTTACTGTGGAAGCGATGCTCAAAAAGTTGGAAGAATCGCTGTAGACTTACCAAAGAGGGCACTGACTAACTGAGAAATTATTGTTACAAATTTCTGGAGACAGATAGCTGTTAAAACATATTGTGTAATAGCTTTTTCTTAAATCTACACTAACATGAGCTACAATTTGGATTGGGTCAGTTTCTTCTTTAAACTAGCTTTAGGGCACGAAATTGACACTAATAAGAACGAGAAACTTTTAAAAAGACAGATGAGACAAGAATCTGATAATAAACCACACAGAATTAGTTGTGTAGTTCACTATTTTATATTAAACTTACACTGCTAATGAAAGCTGAATGGGAGCCTCTGTGAAGAAAGCTAATAAGCTTTGCCTAGTACATAATTGAACATTCTTTTAGAGAAACCACATAAAATCCTTAAGTTGTGAACTCTTTGTTATCAAGAACAATGTGATTGCCAAAGACTGACTAGATCAGAATGAAGCTCTGTTCTCTTTCACTACTAGGTTAATCCCATCAGGCCAGATCTACTTCACATTGATAAAAAAATGAAGGGAAGAAGAGGAAAAGTTGTACGGCTTCTGTAACTTAGGGGAGAGCTATTGCCAGAACTATTGATCCTATTGCAAACTCTAGTAAGGTAATAATTGCTCCAAGAGAAAGTTGT
This sequence comes from Pygoscelis adeliae, assembly GCF_000699105.1. Taxonomy (NCBI): domain Eukaryota; kingdom Metazoa; phylum Chordata; class Aves; order Sphenisciformes; family Spheniscidae; genus Pygoscelis; species Pygoscelis adeliae. Next base: position 4,242,220 of record NW_008824791.1, read on the forward strand.
AGCTTGTCAACACCTTACTAAACTCTATTCCTAATTCCTCAAAAATACCTTGAAACTTTACTTAGATTTTACAGCCAAACACATTATACTTTAAAGATACTATCAACAACTTACAGTCTTATTTCATAAGCAACCCTGTCCTAGAACAGACACTCCCATGAAATGGTCCATTCTCCAGGTGCCTACATGAGGAAGATACTTTTAAACTACCATCCTTAAAACTGAAGACAAAATTTCATTCATAACCTTATTTAAAAAAACAAACAAACCCCAAAGCCCACAACTGAAAGCAATACCCCTCATACACACTTTTTCCCTTAGAAAATGAACCTGTGCAAATGTAACTTCACAAAGATTTGGGCTCTCAACTATGAAGTGGTAAGCGCATAAAGACAGGTTTACAGATTGCATTACCTAGTTAAACTAACGTTGTAAGGAACTTCAAGCTGGTTTCCACATCTCAAATGCTGCCCTATTCACTAGTCTATTGGCAACCCCATGAGAAGAGGACAGATGACTTTTCATGAAAAACTTCCAAATAATTCCTATCCAGCACTAATCATGATCTCCTCATAAGAAAATCAACTTTGTACATTCTGAAGACAGGGTTATATTCTGGGCGAAAACCAGAGAGAGTTACTTCTGAAGGGAGAAAAATTGATCCAAAGAGAAGAAAATAAGTGGTATATTTCAGAAAATAGGAATTCCATGGGAAGGCTTAACACATGAAAATCCATCAGAAGCAGCTGAACTCGGAGGGAAGGGCGGAGATTCCTTTATCTAGTGAGGAATACCGACTGAACAATGTTGCACTGATACCAGTCAGTATAAGGCACAATGACGTCTAAGGGAAGACCGAAAACCAAGTAATTCTTTGGACCAGCCTAATAATTGTAGCACAAGGCATACAATTTCTTTGTCTAGATGATTCCTCTACTAATTAGATGTAGTACTGCACTTACCGAAGGAGGCAGTACAGACCACACTGTGCCTTGCAACAAAGCACAGATCTGAAATTCTTGAGCTTGTACCTGCGGAGTACCAGCTCACTATAGATCAGGAAAGCTCTATATGCATACCAACGCTCAACCAGTTCATCTGACTGGGAGGCAGAGCTGATTAGCTGGGACACAACACATGCCAATACAGTTTCAAGGACTTACAGTACTATTTATGAGGAACTAACTCTGCCATAGCTGACCCACCAGCTTGTTCTGAGCCAGCTCAAGTATCTATGATGTGGCACTGAACAATCTGGTACGGACATCACCATAAGGGATTACTAAACCCTCGCACTAACTTGAAATATCTAGAAATATCAGTAATCAGTATGGCTTCTGTGTATGTCAGAAGCAGCATTAAGATGGTATGGGATGCATACACACATTTACACTTCAAAGTTACCGAGCTAGTTCTCTGGCTTCAGGTTCCCGCTTTAATCATACCAATTCAGACAGTACCTTACAGTCATAACATTGCCTTTACACTGCAACAAATCTAAAAGCCACCCTCCATTATTACAATTACAGTAACAACAACAACAAAAACAAACAAACAAAAAAAAAAATTAAAAACCCCAGTGTAGATCACTGTAATCCATTTGAAACCATTTTGTACAGACGGGAATGACTTATAGCTTCTGCTGGACTGTCAGAGTAATGACATTATAAATTTGTTTGTCCCAAAAAAGTATCCCCCAAAAAAGTATCCCCCAAAAAAGTATCCCCCAAAAAAGTATCCCCCAAAAAAGTATCCCCCAAAAAAGTATCCCCCAAAAAAGTATCCCCCAAAAAAGTATCCCCCAAAAAAGTATCCCCCAAAAAAGTATCCCCCAAAAAAGTATCCCCCAAAAAAGTATCCCCCAAAAAAGTATCCCCCAAAAAAGTATCCCCCAAAAAAGTATCCCCCAAAAAAGTATCCCCCAAAAAAGTATCCCCCAAAAAAGTATCCCCAGATCTTTAAACCCAGAAACAGTCTTAAAACATAAATGCCAACAAAAGAGACTGGTCCAACAGAAGACAGTTGATTCAGTACCAAATTAAGAAAAGATAGGAATAAGACAGAATAAGCATTTCTATATAAAAAAACCTGATATGACTTCCTTCATTAGCTACTTATACATTTTTGAGGTTTCTGTTAAAATATGAAGTGAAACTAATGCAGTTTAACTCCAAAAATCCAACTGGATCTCAGCAAATTATTCTTTCTGGTTATCATTTTGTGCTTGTTTTGGCTGGGGTAGAGTTAATTTTCATTATAGTAGCAAGTATGGGGCTGTGTTTTGGATTTGTGCTGGAAACAGTGTTGATAACACAGGGATGTTTTCGTTACTGCTGAGCAGTGCTTACACAGAGTCAAGGCCTTTTCTGCCTCTCACCCCACCCCACCAGCGAGCAGGCTGGGGGTGCACAAGGAGTTGGGAGGGGACACAGCCGGGACAGCTGACCCCAACTGACCAAAGGGATATTCCACACCATATGACGACATGCTCAGCATATAAAGCTGGGGGAAGAAGAAGGAAGGGGGGGACGTTGGGAGTGATGGTGTTTGTCTTCCCAAGTCACCGTTACGCGTGATGGAGCCCTGCTTTCCTGGGGATGGCTGAACACCTGCCTGCCGGTGGGAAGGAGTGAATGAATTCCTTGTTTTGCTTTGCTTGCGCGCATGGCTTTTGCTTTACCTATTAAACTGTCTTTATCTCAGCCCACGAGTTTTCTCACTTTTACCCTTCCAATTCTCTCCCCCATCCCACCGGAGGGGGGAGTGAGCGAGCGGCTGGGTGGTGCTTAGTTGCTGGCTGGGGTTAAACCATGACACATTTGGACGACAGATTTCCTAACAAATTACTTCCTTTTCCAAATTCCTAGTTTTCCAAACTAGAAGTAACTTCCTGTGTCTCTTCAGGTGATCCTTACCATCACAACAGAAAAACACTGCCTTAAAACAATCAGAGAACTGGTCTACCAATAAAGTCTAGATAAACAAATGTATTTTGGGTTTTTTTCATATTAAAAAACCTGAAATGCTTTTATGAGAGGAAACTTCTTCACATTAGTTCAAGTAATTTCTTAACGCAGGAAAAAATTATTAGCAAAAACTCCCGAGAGTCTATTACAACTATGGGTCTATTACAACTATGCAATTAACAAGAGATACACAAACTAGTTTTTAAGGCAACTGATCCTGCTTGAAGAGGAATTTGGTGCAGGTTTGGGAACTGATTTCTGGGACCAAAACTTCTGGTTTTATCTTTGTTGTCAGGTGGGCTTAATTCACAACTTCACAGAAAAATTTATCAGTTTTCCAAAATTTTTACAGTTGTAAGAACTTCAGTAAACATACAGACTTTCTATGTTAGTTCTAGTTCATTCTACTCTCATCAACTAATGCTTTATTCTGAGTTCATAACAGAGCAATTATAAGCAAATTTTCCAGCTAAATCTGACTACTGGAGTGATATAGACTACTGAACCATGAATAATTAGCAAATTTACACACTGAGGTTTAAGGCTATTTCATCACAAAATATAATTCCACAAAATGAATTTATTTCCTCAATATAAAACACAGCTTGTTTTTTTCCCCAATGTTCCGGCATCCTAAAATAAACCATAATCTCAACAGTTGCCGAACAGACTATTTTTCAGAAATGGGATTTCAAAACGGCATTCTAGTTTAGAACGTGAAAAAAGATGGAACAGCCAGTTCTTTTGTGGGACTTGAGCTATTAAATCTCTACAGAGGCTTTAATATGGAAGTAAGCGTAATGCAGAGTGTATGGAGATCTATTTTTAAATTACCATCGATCACTCATTAATTATTCAGGCATAAATATTCACTACAGATGACATTGGTTCAGCTGGAATAGGGTCATCTATGGCCCACTTCACTGCTCACAGTCTGAAGACTGATGAATAGATGAGCATAGAGAAAGCTCACAAGCATTCCTTCTAACACCAGCCCATAGGGCATCTACAGAGAAACACTAGTACTTCTTTAGCAGAAGAGGTGTAGGACAAGGGGTTACAGAGGTAAGATGCACCTAAGTGCAACAGGTGCTCTTGAGTTACTCGAGCTGTGCAAGTATAACAAAGCTGCACATCTCTTGCATACGATAAATTAATTTGGCATTATATGATTAAAAGTTACTTCAATCTTGATATTTGCACTTTGATCCAAGAAGAACCATTCAGAAAAAGACTGTTTAAAGAATTAATTTTACTTTGCATTTAAAAAACATATTCTGAATGTCTGTAGAGTACATAAGACATTTACTGTACCTACATGGAACACATTAAGAATTGAGCATAGGATGGCTTTTGAAAACAACAATTAACCTTACTCTGTCACTCATATTGAGAACTAAATAATTAATGAGTTTCCAGCAGATCTGCTTACAGAATTCTACTTTATGAACAGCATTTTTAGACTGTTTATCATCATGAAAGGCAATTTTAAAAGGAAGCATTGCAATCAACTATGGCTGCGTATAGCGCATTTCCTGTCACACGCACCCTGTTGCTCATCAAGTGACATGGATCCAAGCTGTTTGTTAACCACAGAAGAAGGAGAATCTGAAACAAAAATGAGATTTCAACTTAAAACATAAGCAGCAGAGAACTGCACAGCAATGTCACGATCATATGTTAGTTTAAAATCAAAAATAAAAAGCAGCAACATAAGGAAGCCTTGGGTTTGTTTTATGAGCAGCCAGCCATATTGCATTTTCTAGGCATGACAGAAGCAAAGCCACTTGTTTCAAATCATTATGTATGTCTTTAGATAGTCATTGAACAGCCTGAAGCTTGCTGACACATCGATATTAAAAATGTCTGTCCATTACCAAAGATTTTACTATGTTCTTCAAATTTCTAACATGTCAGGAAAAACACTGAAGAGTCATGATTCCTAAAGCCTTTGCTCCAACTACCAAATGACACTAGCATTTCAAACCATGTGCTAAATGTAAATTTCAGAATATTTATACTTCAACATAACATACTCAGTGGTATACCAGTACCTTCAATATTTATACCTATGAGCATAAAGTGTACAAGATGAGACTGTTTACAGATACAACAGCATATAGACTGTTTTTAAAACATTAAAGCACCGAAATACATCCCACTCGTATGACAGTTCGATAGTTCTGCATTCCTAGATGCTATACCTCTGTGGCATCTGATGACTGAGAACATGTCTTCATGAGTTTATCACAGTACCACACAGGTCAGTCTTATAAAAACCCTCATCTAATCACAGGGAAGGGGATCAAACCCCCCAGCAGTTAAGCACATTTTTTTCCACGGGACACTACCAGTTAATGACTATCACCAGCACAGCATTCATTGTGCAGACAAATGACAGATGCAATGTTCAGTATCTTCTGTGAGTCTATTTTCCTTGTCACCTCTGAAGAGCAGATCTTACTTCTGCATTATCTTAAGATGAGCTGGTGTACATAAATTCGTGCAGTATTTCAAAGCTATTGGCTAGGCTACCATATCTTGGTTCCATTTGTTAATCTTCTGTTATAAACAAATTCATGCTAAGCTAAAAGGATTTAATATCCGGTATTATAAACTGAGTCATAGTCTGCCAACATCACAGCATGCTAAAGGAATTCTAACATAAATTTAAATCCTATACAAGGAAAGCAATGAAATAATACACACTCTCCTACAGGAAGCTCACTTCCAGGTTTGGGCCAGAATCACCAGAGACCTATTTTGTAGCACAGCCATAAAACCTGCTAAATTGACATACTGATTTAAATATATATCCTCAAATGATACTTCATTCCCAGCTGTTGGTGCAAGAATCACATTCTGTTCCTTCGTTACACTGATACCTAGCATAGGGGAGGGGAGAAGGATTGAAGAACAGAGACCAGGAGAGTCTGAGGCAAGCTCAGTGTGCTTTGGAAGCTGGCTTGTTTTGGTAACTGGGTTTATACATTTTACTTCCGTAACTGGGGAACACAAAATTGGTCCTGTTTTGTCTTCACCTTTGTTCAGCCATGCCCATGCCTTGCACCAAACACACCTAAGCCAGATCACAGAATTTGTCATCTAGATTTAGATGGCACATAGCTCTTAAGTATGAGACCTGTAACATTAATATATTTCACTTTCCAAAACTGAAGTGTGCTTTACATATAATTTCTAATTTAGAAGTATTTACAGTGGAGTTTTTTCAATGGAGTAGTAATCCACTTTTTAGAATGTATATCAGAGCAAAAAACCTGGTGTAAAGATGCACCATGTCATAAGATGATCTACTTGTATTCCAGCTGACTCAGCACAGGAATCGGTACACCTCTCTCAAGGGCAGGCTGGCTTTGATCACTGACTCACAGTTATGAAGCCCGTGATTGGGATTAACTTGTATCAAAAGCGCTAAAGGGAGGGGAGGTCTTGGACAGCAAGCTGAGGAGCCTAATGACAGAAGACAGCGATTCTCAGTCACGCTCTGTTCTTGCACTCCAATTCTTTCTATAAGCTTGTATGTCCTTTTTTAAAAGGCGTATCATACTGCCAAACATTTTACTTGGCTGGAAAAGTTAATCTCACCAGCTCTTTAACTCAGACCAAGATGAACAGAAGAAATATGACTGAACTAACATACTCTAATTATAAACGTAAGAAATTACATTTACTACCCTTATCAGCACTTGTAAATTTTATTAAGACCTCACGTTATACAACAGTAAGTAAAAAGCAGATATGTTTTACCATGTGCATCATTCAACCACAGTAAGCAAAAATGAAAAAATTTCGAGGTAGTAGTCCATGCCAACGTAGGCTTCAATCTCCCACATTTCACTATTATTTTGATGTCTTCTCATAACTTTGTGAATGCATTTCACTTGTAATATAAGAATTTTTAAACAACATATAGGAAGCATCCTAAATATTCCAGTTAACATGGTTAAGAAAAAAAGCTCCGTTTATAGCAATTTTAAACTCACTTTTTTTTCCTTTTTCAAGTCCCCTGAAGCCACAGATCACCAGCACCCCTTGAAGTGGCACTGCAGTCTGGAACCCCACACCTCAGGCAGGGAAATAAACGTGACCATGAAACCAGCCTAGGGAAGTTCAGGTAAATGCCTCTTTTTTTAATATATGGCTTTGTTTTGTAAAGATTCTGAAAAAGTACTTTCATAATTTCCGATAAAGCTTTTGAAAAAAGTATTACCAAAACTGTGCCATATAGTTAAAAAAACAAACAAAAATCTTACCTGAGCCTTCACAGGCTGGGTCTACATCCCAATGCAGTTCACCACTGGTTGTAATGTCACCAGTACATTCTAAACTGGAACACCACTTAAAGAGGGAACTGGAGAGTCATAAATTTGGGGAACCTCAAACAGAAAATAGAAGATAATTTTAAAATCAGTTATATGCTGAAGGGTCTTCCTACAGTTTGGGCAATCAGTACCTGACTTCATCAAAATACTAGCATGCCACCTCTATTGTTTTGGTTAAAAAAAATTTTCCTCCTTATATCACACTATAACCCCGGTTCCAGTGTGAGAGTCAGGCCTGAAGCAGTGAGACCTGTTTTTAAAGTCCTAAACATGGTACATATAGTGGACCTTAATCTAAGAAATGAAATATGTGTTTTAATAACTAGGAATAATTGCTTTCCACAGTGAATAAGCTCTCAGTTACGCATTTGGGACTTCAAATAGACACATTTCTACATCTGGGTGTTTACAAAGAATGCAAAGGATCTAGCAATAAAAACTGCAGTCATCCCCTTGTTCTTCACAGAAAGCTTTAACACAGAAAAGAAGGTCCGATTTGCTCCGCTTGAAAAAGACACCGACCATATAGACTTTAGAAACAACCAAAGTTTAAAAAAAAAAAAATCAAGTCAATGTGCATCACAGATTCTGCAATATGTCAGCAGGCACATGTACATATCTTTATTCCACAACAAATGCAGTCTAACTCAAATTAATTTTTCTTCAAAAAAGGTTCATATTACTTCATATTTTTGTGGGTAAGATTATGCACACTGACTGCTACAGGAACCTCTGATGCACACTGATCTAAAATATTGATTTATTGTTTCTTTTCCACTTCGAGATCAGCTGGCTCTTATTTCTGTAACTTCTCAAATTGCATTTGATTCAAGTTCTCAAAAAGAGGAGTGACATAGGTAATGGCAATGCATACACGGTGTATCAGCACTGGGCAGAACAGCAATACACAACCGGTTAAAACGGTTTACATTCTTTGTAGTTTGCATATAGCACATATATGCTGTTGTTTAAATACTGCACAGGATCTAAATGTTATGAAATGCCACGAAAATGTGAGTAAGTCAAAACCAGGCTTTGTTGGAGAAAGTATATAATAAAAAACCCAAACAACTCACCATAGTTCCCTAATTAAATAAAGCAGCCATCAAAAAAAACTGAATCTTTGCAATAACTAAGCAAAGGCTTGAAGACAAAATAGGCCTGATAGACGCAGCATATACTGCTTCTAAAACTCTGCCAGATTTACACAATACTTATGAGAGGTATCCACTAAAACAAAGTCTCTTTGCCATCTGAGGATGAAGTATCTTTTTCCTCAATGTCAAATCAGCCCTCTGTGAATCATTACTCAGTTAACTCACTTTCACATTCAACAACATCATAAACTTTTGACCATATTTTTCTAAATAGTGAGAGTTAACTATTACAGATACAGCTTACAAATCCTCATGTAAATATTACAAGTCCTTAGACTAGGAGACAGAATAACTACCATACAGTCTAATTTTCTATTAAACCTGTAAAAGCTTTCAGCTCTTGAAATTTTCTACTGGTGATCTCTTACACGGCTGGACTATTTTTTTCTCCAGCCTGTGTCTACAGCTATAATTGAGCTTCTGTGATTGCAAAGATAAGGATTAAGAATGAAATACAGGTCAGAAGAAACGGCCTTAGTCTTACAGTGAATTCCCCAAAAAATTGCAAGTGTAAATTATACAAGTTTTGCCAGAGTAGGGATTGAGAACTTGCAGCCCTGGGCCAGAGGCTATGATGCCATTTCACATAGTGGCAGACACATTTTGGGGTGTAATTTTTTGTTTGAAAAATTTACGACTAGTATGTGCCTGAAAACTGAACATCTGCCTCAAGACAGAGCATCAAAGGCAACCTTGCAGGAAAAAAACAGAGACTGTCTCTGTATGGAAGTTTATTATTAAAAAACAAAAACGCAACAAAAAAACCCACAACCAAAAAAAACTCCTGAAGAACAACGACTTTTTCTCCTACCACATTTCTGAAACATCAACTTACCACAGGGTTGGAAAACAACTGTCTCTATGGAGAAGCAAGAGACCAAAAATCTGCACCTCTGGTTTTCCAAAGGAATAGATTGTAGATACACATCTTCCAAAAATAAGTCTTGGGAGGTCAAAAAAAGGGAACAAAACAAAAGTAACTTGCATAAAAAAAAAATGAGCAAATACAGAGAATATTTCCATGTCCAGAGTGCAGAAATCTTAAAACGTAAATAGACAATGCAAAGGTGATCTGGATTCCCCAATCAAAAGAAACAAGTTTCATTTGTTCCCTCCCATTATAGGGGAAGGAGGAATACAATGGAAGAAGCTGATGAAGCACAACAGGTATGTGTAAATACAAGAAATTCAAGTAGAATGGAAAAGGTAATGTAATATTTTATCAAACTTCTTGAGGAATAATTGACCGAACACATTCAATATTTAAATTTGAATTCCTCATTTTAAATCTTCCACTGTCTATAATGCTGAAGGTAACAAATTCCACCAATCAGACCAAACAGCACAAAGATATATATCCTAATGAGTTGGAGGTCAGGTAGCAAAACTGTTCCCCCTTTCTCTCCCCAGAAATAAATGTTTCAATAGTGCTAAGTGAATCTATCTTTCAAAGCAACTACTTAATAAGTAAAATGGTTAAATTTGCAAATTCATTGTCATCACATGAAGAATGAGGTAAATATTTGAATACTAGTTTCCTCCAAGGCTACGTATGTGTTCTGTGGTTCCCTGGTGAGGCCAAATGAAATGATCGGACCTTCCCATTAGTTCCCTTAAAATTCAAAGCACATAGGAACTCAGAACTCCAAGAGGCAGTGATGGGTGATTCAAACTAACTACAATACATCTCTGACTACCAGTCAAAGCAATTACTCAGCTTAAAACTTCAAATTTGTGTCAGTATGGTTCCTACAGTATGTTGACCCACAAGCAACTGGGAGTAAAGAATTACATTGCATCCTTGAAGGAGCACTAAGAAAGAGATAGACGAGACAGTATCAAGTGAAACCCAAACCAACACATACTTCAGAGGCAGTAAAATATCCACAGATATACCTCCAGGTGAAAATTCTACAGATATGGTTGAAACCAAACTTTTTTTCCAACTTCAATTCAATGGGAAACAATTTAGTAAAAAAAAAAAATGTTTAAGTTATTCCAAAAAGAAAATGGAAGATCAAGATCTACTGACTGTAAGTGTTAGCTACGTTTTTGCCTCTATCAATACATATCTTTGAGTTAATAAATTCTGATGTTCAGTTTGCTGAAAAAAAAAGAATTGGTAGCTTTTTGGTAGGGTTTTTTTTTTTCCCTGGCAAGAAACTGCAGCCACCTACAAGAACACTGCTACCATTGTTTTTCTTGTTCTCCTCCTACGGTAACAGGCACTTATAGCTGCCATCCCTAGGATAAGCACACAGCCCTCCAGGATTTACTGGTTTCCAAACATTCTGAAAACTCACTGTAGGATTTTCTAGTATAGGAAGTTATTCAAAATTCAGTAAGTACACATTGTAACTAGAACACTAGCCGCTGTTATATCAAATTGTTCTGTAAGGCTCCAGATAAACCATTAGACTGAACCACAGCAAGTCAAGCTGTGAATGTATGACACAATCCTTATAAGTAATTTAGCCACACCTCAACGTCACAGAATTTATCCATAGAAGAAACATTGCTAGACGTTACTTCTCAACACAAAATATGCTGATTTTTCACACAGCATGCAGCTCACTCATTTTTACGTGGTGCCATGACAAAGCTTTCTTCAAGTTTATGCTTTAGGGTTTACCTCTTTATTCATATGCATGCATCTACCCTAACTTTCTCAAATATGTCTCTTTATTATAAACATCTCCAAGGCTTTCTTGTAATAATTTTTAACCCCAGTGAGACAAGAGAAAGAGGATGGTGAAATGAAAAGTCACTCTGTTCAAAAAAGGAGAGCATATCTGGGGACTTTGGCTTGTTACAAGTATTTTCACTATACTGACTGTAAAACCATAGCATTTAAGAGTGCCAAAATTCTGTTTTTCTGAACTGTTACCCTGATTTAGAACATATGCTAAACCAAAGCCAAGTCTTATATGTTACTATTGGATACAATTAACACCAAAACACAATTTCAAGTGTGTAAGTACCTTACTCTATTCGGGACCTAACAATTTCTTGCTCAACTGCTCTAACAAACATTGCACATATCTGATACCATGCACCTAGGAAACTTTCACCATATAGTATCGCTTAGCTATATAATCCAAACATGTTAGATAAATGAAAACTGTCAATATTATTCTGTCCCTAGCCATGTGATGATAAACACCACCACATGCAAGGTAAGACAAGCAGCAAATGCATTAACTGTCTTGTTCTGGAAGAGAAGCATCTCAGCAAACAACAGCAGCACAAACTGTAACTACGTTAACTGCTTAAGAAACCTTGACAAACGACAACCTGATGTCTGAGGGTCCTGTGAGGAGCCCTTAGAGGAGGACTGATCAGAGGATGACGACTGTGGCGCTGAACCCTCTGCTAGCTCTCGCTGTCTCTGTTGTTCTGCCTTCTTAAGCCTCAGTCGCTGTAGACCCCTACGGATTATAGCTAACTCAGGTCCCATTAACTCTGACAAACAGGGAGAGGGGGGGGAAAAAAAAAAAGTATGTAAAAGAAAGAAGCATTGAACATATAATATACAGAACAGGGAGGAGGGGTTGGGGAACTGACCAAAGAGAGAAGCAAGAGATACTAGGTGTAATTACAGTGAAAAAAATTATGTAAATCATTTACTAACATCCAGAAATTATAAAATAAAATATTGAAATTGTTTTTCTCTTCCTAAATGCATGAATCGCAGGACTTAAAAGCTCAGGATTCATTTCATACAATACACCCCCCTCCTCATCTCCAACGCTTAAACCATTTAACAAAGAAGATAGATCCTGACTGATTCAAAACAAAGCAAACAACAGAAGTATTTATTTTCATGTTCCTAACACATGTAACAAATGAGAATATTCATGGTGTAAAATTATGCAACTGTGGTCTACAGGTAAGTTTTCAAAATGAATGTGATCGTTTCCTGATGTGGGAAAAAAAAAATTATGACAATTTTGATCAAAACAAACCTGTGAAAAAAGTAAACTGGGACTATGGAAATAGGTGGCAGAAGAGCATCTAACCAAAAAATACAGTTTGAACTCATTTATCTCAAACATTGCCAGTGGGTGAGGACTCAAAGTCTGAGAACACTGTTAAGTGGTCCTACAGAGAACATAATTTATTGAGTCATGAACAATTCTTAGTATCATTCTCTTAACATACTATTCTTTCAGTTCCATCTTTAGAGACTTCACTGTTTTCATCATTTTGTCTTTATTCATTTGTCAGTTAGACCGTTTTGGCACGTATCAGTCCACTGTCCGATTAACAGGATTTTTTGCAAACTGCTCTAAAACTAGGTGTCCAAGTAATTTTTTATTCATCCCATGCTCTTTGCAGATTTCCTCCACTTACACAAGTGCTGTATAGTAAGTGCTTCTCTTTATACAACACAGACACTGTCTTTATTAGCAATAGCTGAAGCACAACATTGACCTGAACCACTGCTGAACTACTCTCATCTATAATATAGTAGGGTAGAGAAGCTAATTCAGGCTCAAATATTCACGTCAAATGCTCCAGCTAGTTCTGCTATAAACTGCTAGCTTAGACCTATCCTGAAAGTATTTCTATCAAGGGCACTCTGGAGTATTTTGTAGATATGAGGAAATCTGCAAAGAAAAAAAAAAATCAGTACTATGGAATGTTAAAATACTAGAGAGCATTACATCGGCATATAACCTTTCATCCAAGCAAAAGCTTTACAAGTATTCTGTAACCCTTATCCACTCAGTGAAGCAAATTTTAAATTTTCTTTCATAAAAAGAAACAAACCCAATAACAGAACCCAATCATTCAAAAAATTAGTGGCAGGGACCAGTTAATATCGAATAGTCATGAGCTCTAATGTCCTCATTCTAATACCACTTCTGGGAAATACATCCTGCCAGTTTATGGTTGATGAGGTATAACAAGAAGGAAAAAGATATACTTCCTAAAAAGGGTATGGCATGAAAGAGATTTGCTATGAATAGTTCTCATGTGCCATGAACATTTATGGAAATTAGAACTCCAAACAGTCTAGAAAATGCTTTTAAGGAAATTTCAATGATGTCTAAAATTGCAGTTTCAGTACTTGCTGCTGATTCAGTTCCACTCAGTCCAGAGACAGTTACAATTTAAGATGTAACAAGAACTACAATTCAAAATGTAAAGAGATAACTACTATCCTGAATATGTTCAACGACAACACCTTTTAACACATTTCAGAATCTCTAAGCAAATGTTTATTTTGCCAGCAAATGGAGTGAGGAAATAGAAATTGAAAGAAAAAAACCCCCAGCTATTGCCACTTTCCCATTTGAAATTTAAAAGCAGTTACCTTACATCAGAACACATACTAGATTAAGCTTTGTTCTAATTAGTCAATTACCCTCCTACCCCCTCCCCAATGGTACCAATGTGTATCTGAAATATTATTTATGGGAAAAAAGCATTATTATATTTTACAGTTTGTTGTATCATGTTTATTCATGGTTTAAAACTACAGCATCTTAAAACTAATGTAAAAAATGAATTAATGGTTTCCACTGAATGGGCCAAGTGGGGCAAAAAAATAAATTTGTTATTTTTTTCCTTAGTGACAAGCACGAAAATCTCCAGCAATTGTTCTCATTATTAAAAAAAAAAAATTCAAATGTACTGACAAGAACAGGCTACTGAGATTTTGCACTGATCCTGTTGATTATTTGCAACTTACTCAAATGTTCCAACTGTATTCTTCTAGAATATACATTCTGATAAAGAGACTTATCTCAACAAGCTCAGCACTGAACCGTTTTTGTACTATTTCAAACATGCACTTTTTTAAAACATTAAGAGATGAAGTAAGTAATTCAGATGTAGAAGCTCAAATGCTCACCACATGGCATATTTTCTGGAATAGCATACCAACATTATATTTGAATTATAATACATATGCTAAGACATTGCTATTTCAAAGACAGGATTACCACCAGCGCCCGTGTTCAGTACAGAAATATGTAGAAATGATGTATGGAAAGCTGTTTATAAGGCTGTTCCATTCTGTAGTATGAATTCATGCTCCAATTCAAAATAAGTCATTACCTGAAAACATAGTCTTCATTTGCTAACTCTTTTGCTACAATATTCAAACTTTTATCTACCACCATCTTACACAAAACGATGGCTGAAAGCCTCTCATTTTCCTTCTTCCGTTCTCCGAAACGCTTCCCCAGTCATCCGTCTTTTACAACACACCTCTATCTGGTCTTCCTGCTCAACCCCACTGTATTTAAACTGTTACTCCTATTATCACTTTCCCTATCCTGTCACCCCGAAAAGCAGCAGGTTTTATTCATCTCTAAATGCAGCTGAACAAACTCAGGGAATCCTGTTCTTGATGCAGAGTGCAGTGTTTTCACATTTATAGACTAGAGACTGTGAGTAAATAAAATCTCATAACTGAGCACCATCAGGGGTAGCGTAAGTATACAAACACTGCAAAATGGAAATTCACATTCAAGCCTACCCATTCGTAAACCCACGCCTACTGCTCTGCCATGACCTGCTCCCTCTGCCCAGGAGCTCTCCCTCTCCCTGCACTTGCCCATGTTACCCAAAGACTTGTTTTACAGTAACTTAAGTGTTTTAAAAGCAGTGCAAACTAGACAAGATGCTTACTAGGTGTGCAAACGTATAGTACTATTAAGTTTACTCCTGCAGGAGTCCTGCAGGCAATTTAAACATGACACCTGGTCCTAACACTAAAATCTGCATACAGCAATAAAGAATACCAGATAAAGTTTTGTTTGTTTGTTTCTGTGGGCTTGGAGTTAAGGGGCTGGGTGATGGTGATTTTTTTTTTTTTTTTTTAAAGAATCAGCAGCCAATCCGACACCCTGTTTAGGTGTAGCCAAAGAACCTATCAAACATTATACAGTAAATTAGAAACTATCCACTGTCTGTCAAGAAAACAACCACCACTACCCCTTTCAAAACTGAATATATGGAGAGTTTTAAGTCCAAAGTAACACTGGGAAAGAGGAAATGCTCTTAGAAAAGAGTTGGATTAAGAAATAACAACTTCAGTTTCATGCTAGCAGAATAAACTTTTACTTAGAAATTCAGACAAATTCAGAGAAAGAGAAGAAAACACTTTTTCTAGTCAGCATGCATTCTTTAAAATGCAGGATAGAAAATGCATCATAATTCCAGAAATGCTCTCTAGTGTATTATCATTATGCAACCCACAAAGTTTCGATGACATAGCTTGAAGCAATTATTTTTAATATGGGACATACTCTCCTGGCCAGTGTAAATTCCAGAATATACCATTTACTTAAAAAAAAAAAAAATCAAAATGAACCCTTGGTAATGGTATGTGTGTTCTTTGGTGGCTATCCCTCTGTACCAAAAGATAGTGGCAGCTAAACTGGGTTACACTGAATTAGGGTAGACCCCTTAGTCAATTTTTTTGTGTGTGTATTGTGAAAAACTTGAGATTGCAGCAAGCTGACACCAATACTAATAAAAAACATAGGTGACTAAAAGGCTCTGCTACTAAATAAATTTTCTAGCATTCACTTATTCTAGAAATAGTATCTGGACTGTGTTTATTGTCATGCTTCTGCTCACTGTTTATTTCCTCTAAATAAGTAACAGACTAGTTGCAGGGTTTGAAAGGGTGAGAATGATACATTTAATGAATTTCAACTTATGTCTTTAGCTTCCCTGTCTTTCAGATACCAGATACCTAATCATTTCTCACCTGTCCCAAAGATTTTGGCTGCAGCAGCCCAGTACACTGAATGGCACACTTTTCCCTGGGAAATCCCCATCTCTCCTTTATCCCAGAACATCCAATTTAGGGCCTGAAGATGCTATCAGTCATCTTTTCCAGTGACGAAGACCTTGATTTTTTACAACAGAATTGGTACAAGACAAAAGGTGAATTTATACAAAAAACACAGGATTTTAAAATGATCAAGTCTGAACCTGTAGGTGTTTCGGATCACATCAGTCTTTCCACCACAACTATGAGGCCTAGAAACTCACTTTAAAAAAGTAACAATAAACTCTCGTGCAAATACTTAACTCCAAAGGCTGTGGCATCTTTTCTTGCATAGAGATGGAAAAGGGGAAGTCAAAGCATAAGGTGCTCTTTTACTACCGAAATAAGTTTCTGGCATCGACAGTGGAATATACTTTCTTCTTTTTCCCACAATAAGAATATAAGTCTGTATTAAATACAGATGAGTTTCTTCAAGATATACAAACTTAAAAATCAATATGTAGTATAATTTATTAACCAATAATGGAATATCATGCAAGGTGAGCCCTGTCCATCCAGATACTTTTGAGAAGCAAAAAAAATAACATTGCTGACTCTGAAATGAGGACGTAGATTCCTACTGAAGGAGACATTCTCTACTTCCTCTGATCATAACAGGTATAGGTTCTGCTATTCATTGCACTGATGCTGCTACAGCCAAATCACAGTTGAAGAAGGCACGATGTTACTTATACTCTATGAAGAGAACAATAAGTTTAGAAATAAAAAATAAATGCTTGTTTTCTCTACTTCAAAAGGCAATACTGGTTATCCCTTTTGAGATTCCTTCTTCAGACAAACGTATACAGTCGATGGTTTTACTCTTTCTTTAAACTACAGCTGCAGTCACTTGGTAACTATAAAATACCTAGTCTCATGAAGGATGTGCAAGAAAGAAAACAGATTGAGATCAATTACCCAAAATATCCTAAAATAAAATTGTTTCTTATTGAAAGCATTTTTCATAAACACTGACAAGATGGATTTCTTCTCACCAGACTGATGGAGCACAGGTTGAGCTGAGGCCCCTAAAGAAGGCCTTTGTTCATTATCAGGCGAGGACAATAATGAAGTTGAAGGGGGACTTTCTGTCGAAGATGATGTTGAAGGAGCTTGGGCTGACATTGTAGAAGAGGAAGATGATGGAAGTTGTTCAGAACCATCTACTTCCATTGCAGTTTCTGATTCTGTACTAGGTGGCACGTTACTAGTAGCAGGAGCATCTGTCCGATTAGTCCCACCTTTGATTAAAAATAAAAGAAAAAAGCAAGAAAAACAAGAGCCCAAAGGTAAACTTACTCTGTCTCTAAAGATCCCTTTGCATTAGCATTCATATGGCAAACAAGTGTGCTCAGTTCTTCAGAGTGCACTGAAAATTTTTTAGTTTATACCTCAGAAAGGCTGATATTCAAGGCCTGTACATCCAGTATAAACGTACTTTCTGTTGTAACTATTATTCTTGAAAAGAAGGAAATCACCTCTGGACCGTGACCTTCCTCGTCCCCGATTGCTTTGTGCAACTTCACTAGCTTCTTCAAACCATCTTGACAGCATGTCTGACATCCTCTGCATTAGAGAGACATTAGGACTTTGCTCCCCTGTAAAACAAGTTTACAAAAGCGTTCATTTTCTTCCCCCCATTTCTTCTTCCATAAAAAACCCCTGCACTGTAAGCTATGCAACTAGTAATCCCCTGAACCATCTCCTTTTTTCAGCACAACAGTCCAGCAAGACTGTTGCCAGCTGAACATGGCACCATGTGAAAACCAACAGTCCTTCCTCCTTTTCTGTTTTACAATTGCCTGGAGCTTTTGTACACATGACATTGTGAAATGGATATAATTCAGTTTTAAATGCAGGTTAAATAAGATAAGAAAGCCCAGATTTTTACATTTTTCCAGCTAATTATAGAATAACCAGTTTCATCATTAAACAATGAAAGAGCGAAAAGACTAGCATAAAATTAGCACATGATGTTTTTAACATTTCCAAAAGGCTTCTTCATGACTTAGAGTTTCCTCATAAGCACAATTTAATACAACAGCCAAGTTCTTTTAGGGTTTTTAATTTTCACATTTTGGATCAAGTGTCAGGATTGCGAAGACTCTCAAGCAGCAAAATTGTCGACATACTTTCTTCCAACATAACTCAAAACATTTTCTTCTCATTTTATTTCTGGTTTTATGACCTATGAAACAAAATTTGTTTCAAGAGAGAAGACAGGGAAGAATTCCATTTGTAAAGGGCTGAAATAGAATATTTGAGTCTAAGTATTCTCTGTATTCTGTGAAATGTGGTGTTTTATTTGGGGGGTTTTTGGTGGTGTTTTTTTTTTTTTTAAACACATTGGAATCTTCCAATAGAAGATCATTCCACTCATACTGAAGTAAGAGCTTCTGCTGGCCCCTTAGCCACTTTGGAAGTATGCGGTGTTTAAGCAAATTTTGGAAAAGTTTTGTAACTGAAGACCTTAAGAAATAGAATCCCTGTGAAGTACAATTACTTATCAAAATACATATGTGAAAAATATTTCAATACGCTGCATACAAAAGCTAACACTGAAAGATTCTGGAGCGTACTTGGGAAGAACTTGTACACTGAGAATATGCCTCTCAAAGATCAGTGTGGCTACCCACACAGATGTTATAAAACCTGAAAGACTAATCAAATATCTGGAGCAACTGATTGTCTTTCAGGACTGCATATAATCTTCACTGCTAGGATATAGCTTGAATATATCATCACTAGACCTTGATTTTAGATTATTTGCTTGAGTTTAAAAGACACTGTTGGGAATGGAGAAGGGAAGGGGAACACACCATCCCACCCCCCCAAAAAACAATGCCCCTCAATCTGACCCCAATGCCCTTGTCTATCCTCATTTCCACGCTGCAGGTCTCTGACCCTCCCCTGGGATCCCTCATTCCCTTCCTGTACCCCAGGCAGAGGAGCTCTGACCTCAGAAGCTTAAAACACAAAAAATGGAATGCAACAGCTGAAGAAAACAGACAAAAGGTGGTTAATGATGGGAAGAGAGGAAAATGAACAGTTAACAGAAAAATAAGTCACAGGTCACCACATGCCTAACTAATGCAATATAGCTATTCTGTCTCACTATACAGTTGTATCAAATAACTCACAGTAAAGCTACTGAAGCTTTCTTTTGCGAAAACAAAAAAATCTAGCCAATGTCTATACTGGAGGAGTCCTTTTCTCAGGCTTTATTATCTCCCCAGCAGATTTACTTGTTATTATGGAGAAATGACAGTTAGAAGGACACTGAAGATATTTAGCTGAAAAAGAATTTAGATAAAAAGTAACTTTGTGCAAAGGCAAAGCCGCAACTGATTTTGATGGGAAAAACCTGCAACAAAAATTATAACAAAAGTGTCCCTAATAGGAGAAGGTAAGGTATACAAACAAGGTCTGTGGAATGAAAGCACCAAGTAACGAGAATGTGAAACTGTTAATAATCAAATCTTGTGATATTAGAATAAGAAGGCACATGATGAAACCAAGAGAGCAGTTTAAAAGAAAGGAAAGAAAGTATTCTTTTACACAGTGGGCACTGAACTTCTGGAATTTTTTGCCATAGGAAATATTATCAACAGGTTCAAAAAAGGATTACAGAAACTCAAAGGCAATAGAACCATATGCAGATTCTAAAGGAACAGATGGGAACGTACCCACTACCATTCCTAATCCAGTAATTCTAAATACTGGGGGAGCAACAAAGACAACAGACTAAGGTAAGAGGACAGGCTTATGTTTTTTCCCCCGAACAGCATCTCCTATTGCCTGTGTCAGATACAGAATCCTACTCTACGTGGACCAATACAGACTAGACACTTCTATTCTAGTTTGGGGAATCAAGAAGATGAGAAAACCAACACAGAAAATCTGGAAAGGGAAAAGGTAGGTAGAAAAGGGAGACAGATTTAAGAGAACTAGAACAAAAACTTGTACCCCCACAATCTGTCAGATTTAAACAGAAACACATAATTAGATGAAGAGTAAGATGAGTGACAAAGCATCCTCTGCCCTGCTTTGGTATCCCATTTTCTGACACTGAAGCACAGCTTTGGAAATGCTCTATCTACTGAAACCTCAAGTAATTGAGTAATATATTACAAACATGAAAATATAAGCATAAAAATTTAGTCACTGCATGTGTTTTATAAAAAAGTAAAAAATACAATATTAGAATCCTATTGCTTTGAATTCCAGTCCCCCAATGTAACCATTACAGAGCATTTCATTTGTAACTTTGATTGTGTATGAGGCTTGACTATAAAAAGGGATATACGTATTTGGGTTACTACATGACCAATGACAATGAAGTAAGTTCCCCTTGATTTACATCAGCCTAACTGAAGCAACATAATTTTTCTGGTAAGAGTATTTTCAATTTAGACATTTTTAAAAATCACTGTAGAATAGCAGTTCTGTGTTAAATTCTAAGAAAATCATCTTAAGACCTAGCTGATTTGTAAAACATGGACAGTTTAATCTAAAGCACTTACATATTTCAGGAATACTTAAGAAAAATTAGAAAATAAAACCCAAACAACAAAAAAAAACAACCAAAACAAAACACACACGCAAAGACAACAACCCCCATCCAACTGCAAACACTTTACCATCTCTTTCTCGTTCACTCTCAGGCCTTGCTCTTGGTCCAGTATCTGACCAATCCCCTCTCAGCCGCAAACGTTTAACAGGAGGTTGCCGTAACTAGGGAAGGGGAAATGAGAAGAGAAAGGCATTACAAAGCTATTTATGTTGGACAGTACAGAATTCTAAGTCTAAATATAAATGCAATATCTCCATTTTCTTAAGTTACATAAATTTGTATCTGTCAC
Organism: Pygoscelis adeliae; assembly: GCF_000699105.1. Classification (NCBI taxonomy): domain Eukaryota; kingdom Metazoa; phylum Chordata; class Aves; order Sphenisciformes; family Spheniscidae; genus Pygoscelis; species Pygoscelis adeliae. The sequence continues at coordinate 4,263,340 of NW_008824791.1, forward strand.
AAAAAAATGGAATGTCAGCCACATGTTCAGATCAACTATGAATAAGCACAACACTGTATCAACAGAATGCAAGAGTTTTAGCTACACAGAAGTTCAACAGTCTAAATCAATGACTCTCAGAACTAATGCAGCTTTTATTTTATGCAATACTAACTTCACTATGCTAATTGAGGCTTTCCATACTGAAGAATAATAATTAAGGTTTTCCAGAATTCAGCCTGAATTTTGCAAAAATATTCACCTCTTCATGTTAAAAACTATATGGCAGCTTCACTTTAATGAAATGTGGATTTGCAATTAAGCAAAAAGAAAAAAACAATCAGACATTAACTAAATAAAGAAATTTTATGAAAATAAACTTCAGTTTATTTTCTGACCTGTGGTTTTTTTAAATTTTTGTAACAGTTTTTTTTTTTGCAGCAGGGAGTATAAAACAAGTACTATATAGGTAGTGTTACTTTCAGCAACTTGAAGAGAAACAGCTAGTGCTTTGAACATACAGAAAGGCAGTTCAGAGTTTGAAATTAAGTGTATTGGCTGGATATTTCTGGACTAAAAAAAAAGGTGAATAGCTGTGCTGACAATTTTAAATTAAATGCAAAACCCCTGTGGTGAAAGCATATTAAAGTGTTAACTTTCAGGAGCCAGCAGATGCAGGAAGAAAGCTTTTACATTCCTTCTACTCTACACAGCTTAAAGCCAGGCTGATATCAGAATAGTATTTAAGGAAAATCATCCAGCAAGAAGAGATTACAGGACATATCCTGTGCCTACAAAAGAAAAGAATACATAGGTTCTGCTATTAACAGGTGGTCACAATCTTCTCTCTCTATAGCAACTGGGCAGTCAATTCTCCACCAAATTACTTCACATCAGATTAACATTACATAGAAGAAAGGGAGAAGTGCAGAACGATTCGTACATCACATAATTTTTCTGGGTTCCTCTTTGCTTTCTCCTGCCTCAGTGAGGTAACAGTGTAACTCAGCTGGACATTCTTAGTCCTATGAATCTACACCCCCTTCTGATCAACAATATTTGTACTGTAAATAGTAATAGCCTGTAAATAGTAATAGACCCAGTAAATACAGTATGGTCATTGCTAGTAACAGGCTACAGGCTTAGTATGAAGTTAAGCCTCACAAGCCTCACACTTGTCAGGCTTTGTCTGGACTTCACTTGCTGGGAGCGTTCTTTCAGCTCATTTAGCTGCAACAGCAATTGTCCAGCGACCAGGTGATCATCACCTAATTTGCTTTAGTTTTGTTTAGATTTGCATAGATGTGCGGTGTACAACCTCTTGTTAAACAGTTTGGATATATACAAGAACGCCAGCTAGCTAAACTGTGCAAGAAAGAGCTACCTGTGACCACAGGATACTGATGCAGCATAAAGTAGTACAGGCACCGGCTGACAGCAAATATCCTGCAGGTGTGGGCACAGGAGGATACCAGAGACACCTTCTCAGTAACTCACCCGTGGCTGTTAACCGTACTGTAAAGGTTGGACCCAAGTAACAACTGTTTCAGGGATAACAAGGACAAAGAGCAAGCATTTAAAGGCAAAAACATGCCACATTGGCCAACTAATAAAGAAAACGCATCATGTAAAACATGTTGAAAAATGTATAGAATCTGCTTGGAGGCCGTTTTTAAGAAAAAGAAGGAAGAAGGCATCAACATCATGCTTCTCCCAGCAAAGAGGGGGAAGAAACCACCATCATTATCATCACGCTTATTCTCCAGGTGAAGACAGCAGGATGCTGACAACTCATTGTAAACTCCCTTGAGGCCCCTGTCTCAGACTGAAGGTAAGGAACCCAGGATACAGAGGAGCTTGTGAAAGGGTGAGTGTAATGCCAGAAAAAAAAAGTAGTGGATGGTTGGGGGAGTGCACGGGGAGGGGGAGAGATGTATATAACTTCACTGTAGTTGAAGAGATTTGTTTTATATTGATCAGAAAGTTTAGTCTGGAAGGGTCAGCATCATTGTAGCTGAACTGATAATAAACAACTGCTTGTGTTTTGGTTACACTGCCGAAACTTAATACTGCTCAGTAGCAGTGGCTCACCTCCTTGATCTAAGCATTTTGTACCCCCTCATCTCTGTCATTAAATGATAACTTTTTACAAAGAGTATTTATACTTGATTTCAAGGAATATGCTTTTGGTGGCATGGAAAATAACAGAGAATACACCTCAATTACAACAGTGACCTGCCACCCTTGCTGATCTTATAACCTGAGGTTCACGTAGATGCCTTCTCATCTTTAGGAGAGGGAAACCAGACAAGAAAGAAAACCAGAGTGACAAAATATTGTAAATATATAAATAAATACATTGCAAATATGCAAATTTTGTAACACAATCTACTTGTCACACTGCAGTCTATGAACGGCAACATTAATTTAACGTTCATTTTAAGGGAAATACAACTGACATAAGCGTACCACAAGAAAAAAATATAAAACATGAAAACAGGTCATCTTAATCACTTGCCTCTTCCCGTCTCTCTTCAGCAGAAGGAACTTTAAGTTCTCGTGCTGTGTCATCCTTGGGATCAAACAAGTATATGTAATCCGAAGAGTAGCTAACAAGGATCTCTTGACCATCTTCACTATAACATAGAGATGTTACTCTGCAGGATTTGTTATTGAGGTGAGGAGGAACAAAACGTGCCACCATTCCAACTGTGCCCCTACCAGCATAATTCCCTATATTTAAAAAAAAAAAAGGGGGGGGGGAGGGGAGAAGAAAACACACAGAAAAAAAATATATTCATATATCACATACCCATCACATAACGGTTTGTTATTTGCTATTTGTCAAATGTAGTACCAATGGAAATTTTGGAACAGAAGAACATTTACACAATAAGAAGGCAAATCTGTATCTACACACAAATTAGAAAGGAATTCGTTCTATGAAACTTTGAAAATTTAGGACATACATCTCCTCTTTTCTACCCAAAATGTTTTAAAAAAATACTAGTTTTTCTTCAAGACATAATAATACTGTCACTTTGAAAGTGCAGAACTATACAATACATTGGACTTACCATGCTTCCCTGACAACTCACATCCATTCCACACACTAAAACAATCTTAAATTCTAGAATTACAAGTTTGTGAGCAGATAAAAGTTACCTAAAAGAAGATCTAACACTGAGAAAAACAGACTGTTCCAAAAACTCATAATCTGCCATGTAACTGTTTCCTGCATGGCATATCTGTTGTGGTTTAGTATGTGCAACAGTCTGTCCTTGACCACAGACAAGCTCAGAGTTATCATCTCACACTACATAAGGACTGAAACAAAAAGTTTTAAATGAAAATCAATAGTTTGCTCTCTAGTCATAGAATACTTCACCTCTTAAAAAAAAAAAAACCCAAAACAAAAAACAAACACAACCCCACCCCAAAACAAACAACAGAACACTATACCAATATATCCAGAAAAATTACAATCTTCAAAATTTTGTCTTTTCTCTCCTTTACTCTACAGGCCGGCATACCTGAATTCATCTTATTCCTGTATTGTTACAATACAAGAGCAGGTACATAGTACCTTTTAATCACACCACCACCTCCCCCCCACCCCACCGAACCTGTTCCTCAGGCAGTTCTCACAGAATTTTGCTGACCACTGTGATGACAGGGAGAGATCTTATAAGAACGTTAGCCTGATGAGAGGGGTATTTTTATGTTTATTGAGTCATCTTTATTGTTTCCTTTCTCCTCCATCACAATCATCAACAAGAATATGCTGCAAGAAATGACAGATTTTGTGACACTGCTTACTTGCATGAATGAGTATGCACAGCTACGTATATTAATTCATATGTGTCCAAAGAAACACTGATCATACTTTATAAGAAAGAGATATGTTAGAACTACATAACACACTTTTGCTTGTCACCTGAAATTTTTTTATAAAATCCTTAGGTAAGATCTGAAGCATGCTAGCTTTCACCTGAAGAATTTTTAGCTTTTCAGTGAAATTATGTTAGATATAACAACTACTCCAAAGGTAAGCATATTACATGATATTATAGAGTTCATAAGATCCCTTCCCATATGAAGAAACACATTCCAGCATGGCAGAGTACAAGATAAGAACTTAATTAAAATTCAGGTGGACCACTGCAGGCTGCAATCACTAGCTTTTTGGAATCTTGGAATCACGTTTCAAGACAAAAGAAGAGACATTACAAAATGCCTTCTTCTGCATTCAGTATGATGGATGACGAGATTAAGTTTACTTACTTGAAGATTTCTGTATTAGCAAATATTAGAGTGAAATGACTCTATTATTACAAAGCATAGTTCTCAGAGAAGAAAGCTACACTTCATTCTGTATTACACTTCAGTCATTCACCATCTATTTTGAAAAAAAGAACCTGAAATTGGAACTGGAGATGGTTAGAAAAGTTTACTGTAAGGTATGGTTCCTACCTGTTGCTCTTGTACCAAGCATTCGCCGATCATATATTCTTACTGAGCTATCAGAACAACCCACAGCAAGATAGTACGGGATTGGTGGACAGATAGCAACAGAAGTGGCAGCACGCCGACAGTTTATTAAAATATCCTGAAACAAACAGAAATACAGCATTCAAATAATAGCTCTGAACATTTGAAGTATAATTCTATTTTTTACTTCAGGACACAGGCCCATTGGTCAAGGAGGTTTTGAGAAAACCAGGTCTGGCCCTGTGAAAGACAGATTATAAACATGTCAAACAGAAAAGCCACTGCAGAGAAGGAAAACTATCAGAGAAAGAAATATAGCATGAGATCAACTAAAAAAGAAAACAAACCAACCACAGGAACAAACATTTCAGAATAGATAAGCGTAACAACTACAGATTTATAAATTAGCTTGCACCTTGGATTTTGCTATGGGAATATAACTGTTGAGTCAGAAGAGTACCAAATACACAGAAACAGTCTAAATTAATGTAAAGGATCAGAATAGATTTGATCTATGGGCAGATAATTGGATAGAGGAAAAGAAAGAAAGAAACCCCTAGAACTAGTAAATATGCACAAAGCAGAATAAAATTAATTGACAGTCGTAATGCATACTTTGGTGTCAGTTTTTCTCCAATTCAGTATTAAAACTGTTCCTGAAATCCAAACACAGTGGACACCACCAACACCTTACCTTCTAGGGAGTAATACCAGTGACTAATTTGACCTGGCATAATTCATTACCAAATCTTTTCTTAGAGAGGGACAAAGAATGCTCAAGAACACAAGGCTGCAGATGATTTTCAAGGCTCATTTTTTGCCTCCAACTCTGCACTCTATAGTAACTAATGTAAACCAGACCAAGAGATTCAATTTCAACATAGAATCTTTTCTACCATATCTGAAGCCTCGCACCAAAGTTCATAAACTAAGAAGTGCCAAAGGAGATACTAAAATAAAATAAATTAAAAAAAAAAAAAGAGAAAGAAAAAAGACTCCCCAAACTTTTTTTGTTTCTTGGGAAACATGTTGTCATCTCCACCAACGACCCTGAAATCTATTATTTCTAAAAGCCTTACCAGAATTCATATCCTATGTTTGTATGATGTACAGCTCTACATTTAGGGCATCTTTATTAAAAGATTTCACTCTTACATCTTTACAATCTTCCTTTGTGCAACTCGTTTTGATTCGAGTATCAAACCATCTTACAGTGCCATCTTCACCACAAGAGAGGAAAGTATAGGGATCATTTGGTACTGTCATAATCTGCTCAAGAAAAAAAAAAAAAGAATTACTACTTCCAGAAATACCATTAATTTGAAAATAAAAGCATCGACATTTTGAGCAGCAGTAAAGACTGAAGCAATTATGACTCAAGTCAAGCTTTCTATTGAAATAAAGAGGAAAACTGAAAAACTGCTGATGTTTCTTCATTTTCAAGAAAAGGTTTGAACTACTGAAGTTAAAACAAGCTGTGGAATGTCACATAAGATTAAATATTTATAGGTCAAAGCTTACAGTTATTTCTATTATCTTTTAATAAGCAACATACATTTACTGCAATCAGTTTTCAGATAAGTAATCAATTTGCTGCAAAAATTCAACAGAAGCTCAGTTTATTCTCTATCAAGTAATAGAAGACAAACAAAACCCTCAGAAGTCTGAATGACATTAGAATACTAGGTGGCTTTTATTCCCTTTGGACCATTCCTTTACATTCAAAGTAGTCCCCTGAAGCAACTGTGCATTAAAGGCTGTTACTAACCTACCCCCCTCCACTGCATTTTTTTTTTACTTTTTAAGAGAGCACTATATTGCACCATTTTCCCGACCTCAGCCCTTCTCAAACTAGGGAAGACTCAGATGGAGTCTCACATGTATGGCTTCACTCAAGAAAGCCTCCTTAAGACAAAATAAAAAGGCAAGCAACCATAACGTTAAAGCTGAATTACACAGGTCAATGAACGCACATGAAACGTCATGTTTTTACACGCTATGTCTTCAATATAAAACAGAGAATGTGGTAGAAACTAGCAGTATTTTTCTTTTCCTACACTACTGCTACTATCAGTAACTTCATAGAAATTTATAAAGCTACAAAAATCAATAATAGTGTAATATACTAATTGAACACAGAGCAAATGAGTGATTCTTTAACACTTTTTATGTGATGATTTGTTCTCCGCCACCCAACTCTTAATAAAAGTAACCTGTGGATATCTGTAAATCTCTCTACCTAAAGTGGGATTACAAAGGTAATCTCTGCAGGATTCATCATCTCTTCTTGTACTGCTCAGTACATTAACCGAGACAACGCGTGCTGTGCCAAATCTTACTGCTGACAAACAAGAAATTTAACAGACAGAACAAAGCCAAGGTGTTAATAACAACAGAACAATAAACTTCTGAGCTATGACCATTATTCCTCAATACGTTAGCGTAACATATTGAAGAGTGTTTTTCACCACACATTCACTCAAATTACTTTTATTAGTGTAGTTATAGAAGCCTGCAATTGTTCTTCAATCCACTAAATCCTTCCAGCATTTTTGCTGTATTTCGATGCAGAGCTTTCATTGAAAACATTTACTTTGTTCCAAGAATGTTGCTGAATGTGGTATAACACAGCAAGCTCTTATTTCTAGTAGCTATATTTTATTTTTGTTCACACTGATACTATTTCACAATATACATGTAATAGCGCAGTACATACCTCCACTTGCATATGCCAATTTTTATGCATGGTGTTTAAAAACGTATTAAGTACTTTATAAGCACTAAAGTAGAGCAATTGAGAAGTGCAGACTCCAATTATTAAGAGTCGTTGTTACTATATTTAAGTTCAACAAGTACACATTATATATACAAAATCCTTTTTTACTAAAAAAATCGCTTCCTATTTAACTTTAAAAATATATAGCTATATGATCATTTTGCTGTATTGAAAATACGAAGGTAAGAGTTGTCCATAAAAGTACATTCTCTTTCTGAAATGCAATTAACATGAAGGACAATAAAGAAAAGCATTTGGCTGAGTAAAAATAAACTTGTAATTCCTTGTACAAACAACAGATCCTCCAGGAACATGTTTCAAGAACTTCTCTCTCCCTCTCTACTTATTCTGTTCTCCCCCAGAATTAAGAACACTTGTCCAATTATCTCAAAGTTCATAACAATCTACACAAATTTCCACATTCCTCTGTTTCAATGGATGTTTTTGTAACATCTCAAACTGTCACAAACTCCAAGTTTAAAGCGCAGTATATATTCAAACCACATTCAAATTTAGAATTAGTACCTCAGGGGCAGATGATGTTAGCTTCTGTTATTTAGGGAATCCAATGAGTCAAAGTTCTATATTTAATATGATGATGTGGTTACATACAGCTGGGCAGTAACGTCACAATATTTTGAAATTATTTTCCCACTCCAGAAACCTCTCAATGACAAAGTTGCGTTATGTCAGAAGCTGAAGCTCTATCTCAGCCATTTGCTTAAAAACCCCTGCTACTTACTCTATTATACTTTCATATGCCAAGGCTCAAAAAAGGTCTGCCATGCCACACAATAATACATGCATTTAACGTTCAAATATCAGGTTTAAGACACAGTTACAGAATTTATAGTCTTTATAAAAAGTACCTCCCAATGTGTTTTATAAACCTATCTTTTCAAAGACTTTTTGAAGAAAGCTTAAATTTAGATATGTTAAACCTCAGTGCAAAACAGGCTAAGAAAAATAACTTCAAAAAGAGACACAGTTTTTAAAACAGTCAATGTCATCTAGGGGTTTTGAGATTCCTTCCATTAACTGTGTTTAAAAACAGTATAAACAACCAAAACAGTATCACACTACTGTCATTCAAAACAACAATAACGCCTTCTTGTTAATGTTATTTGCTGAATAAAAATCACCCCCAATACCACCATTTTGACTGTGCAATATAGCAGTCAAATGCCCATACTCTCTTCAACTAATGATTTTGAAGAAATTTACTATACTCCATACAACTAGTTACTGTTCAGTTATAGTCATTCTATACGGACAACAATAAAACTTGCATCTTGATTTGTTAGGCTGTTGGGCTCTCCATATTTCTTCCAAAATATTTTTCAAATTCTTACTGTCTGTTTTGATGAGTTGAATTTGTTGTACCTATCAAATTTATATTTATCACCTGGTTTAGTAGCTTGCAATGTGCATACCATCATTACTGATGACAAACAACACCTTGCAAAGAGACAACCGGCATCTCATATTACAGGTTAGGAGTGTTAGGTTCTAGCCCCCGTTACTACTCCTGACCCACAAGCACAACCGGCAACTGCTTTCATTGAATTTTCCCAGTGTGATCACTGGTTTGCAGCACCACCTGGTGTCAGTCACTTCATGTAATCAGTCAAACTGTTGGTCAACCCAAGCTCAGGCAGATCAAAACTTAAGACCGCCACAGTGACTTCTCACCATGACTTTTACGCTGCCACCAACTCTTTCATTTGCAGTACTCTGAGCAGCCTAGCCCATGACCCCAAACTTCACACGCCCAAACCCACTGCTCTCATGATACCTCTACCACCACCTTCATGTCTCCTCAGCACAGTATTCATATCCATTCTCCTATTCTCAAGCTCAAAAATGTTTTATATAACACTCACAGCTAGCTACCCAGGAAACAGAGGTAGCAGCTGAGCCCGTAACTGGCTGCCCCTCAAGGCTGCAGCCAGCCAGCAAGGGGAGGCTCTTATTTCCCCAGAAAGTCACAATGCAACGACCTGACAGACCCCCTCCTCAAGGAGGACATTTCAGCTTTAAGAAATGGCATCTCGGTCTCCAGATGTTCTTATGAAAAGGCAGGTTTTATTTGAGATACAGAGAACATCCAATCAACTTGCAGAACCCACAGACTAGCATACAGACTACTATATATAGTAAACTTCAGGGAGAACTGAGGCAGTTTAAGCTGCTGATTGGGGGCCATAAGGACTGATGCTATTCAAAGGAAACAGCAGTTTCTCAATCAAAACAAATCTCAAAAATAAAAGCAGACGATGCGAGCCTGGGATCCAGAATCACGTTTTGCAAAACTGAAAATATAGTCTTGTATTAAACCCAGGCAAAACCAAACCAAACAAAACCAAAACCATAAATCCCAGAAACAGAGTGAACACCACAAGGTTCGCTGGACTGACCTACAAAGTTACCCTGCAGACAGGAAGTGTTTTTGACAAAACCTTTAATGCAACACGTGTAATTACAACCGTAGGGATACTTTCACTACATGGTCAAAAATGAATTCTGGCAGTACTTCAGCCATTTTCTTTTCTCCCACAACCTTTTCACACACACACACCCCCCAATTTTTTTTTTAACAGAGATTTTAAAATATTTTGTTCACTTAACATACAACGAAAGAGATTTAAAAGCTTCCTGTGGAATCTGAGCTAAATAGTTAAAAAAAAGCAATGGATTTGGGATTTTTTTCCTGTGTGTGTACTGTGGTAGTGTTCAAACAAACAAACAAAAAAACCTGGAGCATTTATAACCTAAGAAGGAAATAGCAGTATTTTTTTCTATTTTAAGCACAGGAAGTTTTACAAGCAGCAGATTTTGCTGTCATTAAAATAAATAAATAGATCAATAAATCTGATTAGCTTTCTAACTTAAGTAACACTTTGCTTCTTCACTTGCCTATTTATAATGAATAAAACTTCCAAGGGAGGATTAAAAACACTGGCTCTAAAAATTTACACACAAAAAGTTAACTAGAATACAAAATAGAGAAATTACCTAAAACTGTAAATACATTTTTCAGATTAAGTTATTCACACATGCAGAAATAAGCATTTCTTAGAAGGATTTAAATTGTGAAAAAGGCATTAAATTGCTGGAAGGGGGGGGGGGGGGGGAATAAAAATAAAAATGCAAAACATAGCCATTGCCCCCACCCCCCAAACTACTTCAGAAAGAAGTTCACAGCACAGTTTAAATCAGTTTTGCTATGCAGAGGATTCTTTCAGTGAAGGTATATTCAGCTATTACATTTGCAAAGAAAGTGATCTTAATGACACCACCTTTTGGAAAGTCCTCCGCTTAATTTAGACAACATATTTCTCTTTTCAACCTACTCTAAGAAAGAAAAACCAAACTCACTCAAAAAAGCTAGAAGGAAGGTTCTTTAATTCTCACTGAAATAAAGGTTTTGGCAGTCTGGTGAAAATCTTGGGTGACAATACAAGAAAATATGTATTCTACCTATCTTAAAACTATCATATAATTTTGTGAGGTACCTCATAGGTAGTTCCATAGTGGCACGTATACTGGCATTGTCTGTTGGTCTCCGCATCTTGTTCAACATTAGTGTAAAAAATTACTCCATCTCCGGAACAAGATACAATCTGTTTGTCATTGGTGCATGGTAAGAATTTTGCACTAAAAATATTGGCCCTGTGTCCTGAGCGAATAGTTGTTAAAACCTAAGGAAGAAAGGAAAAGGAAGGCTGTATCAGGTTAATATTTTCAAAGCAAATAAAGAATGGGAAAATAACAGACTCTGGTACTATAAAACATCAGTTATATACAGGCTGCCGGTAACCTACAGTTTAATGCAACAGAACAGAGAAGCCGTCTTTACACCAAATTTCTTCTAAGAACAAAGTAGTTCCACAAGAGAGTCACTTACGCACTTGCACAAAGCAGTCTGCAAAATGAAAGGACTGGAATGCAACTGCCACCTTTTGTTTTTAAAATGCTAGTTACATATCACATCAGGTTTCTCAAAGTAAAACATAGTCCAGGGTGATAGTGCAGACAGCCAGCATGACAGTGAGGAGAGATTTAGAAGATCTGGAATATCGTGGGTCAAGAAGAATAAGGCATTGTAAGCCAAGCCAACTTTATAGACTTTAAAAATGGATGCTACTCTTAAAATAAACTCACTTTGAAAAAGGAGAACTGAACTTTATAAGAAAGGATGTTTTGAAACCAGTCAAAAATAAACAAACATTTAAGAACATGATTACAGGGCAATAAACTAAGACTTGACTTAGTCTCAATGAATGTCATTCATCTACAGTACAGCAGAGAAGCATATAATTTACTTCACCATCACAGTTGGTTTTAAACACTTTGTGATGACTCTTCATATTTCCTAACATACTTCTTATTAGTCTATCAAAACTGAAAAAACCCTCCATATGCTTTCCTGTGCACTAGTGAACATTCTAGTCTTACCTTATTTCTCCCATCTGCAGCATTTAAACAAAACTGCATTTTCACCGCTACTAGTAGGAAAAAGATACTTACCAAGTTGTTTACAGTATGAAAATTACTTCCAAATTTCCATTCAATTAACTTAATCAAAGAAAACATTATGCAAATGAAGGTGCTCTGTCAGTGATAGCTCATGCCTAATATTTCACAAGTGCTATTTCACACCTTTTAAACAATTCACACAAAAAAAGATTAACAGTTTTTTAGTATTTTAAAAAATTTCAAGTCAGGAGATATAATCCATTCATTTTATTTCAATAAATCTGCCTCTTCATTTAGATTTGTTCAGATCTCTGCATTTTACTGAAAACATTCAAAACCCAGACATTCAAAAGAAATGAGAAACTCGGTATCAAAGGAGCAACTCAGAACAAGAAGTTCATAAGGTACCCTAGTTCAGATGACAGTTAAAAGATGTCATCTGTCAATCCCACCTCTGATTTTACATTATTGCTACTGTGAAAGAAATACCTTTGTCCTGACAAGAAATCCTTTTTGATCTCCCTAATAAAAAAACCAAAAACAAACAAAAAAAACCCCACACCACAAAACCCAAACAACTAGGGCTTCTCTACCACCTTAGATTCCCCTTGCCAGTTCTCCACTACTTCCTCCCTGTTACTTAATATAAGCAGACTTTTTTCTTTTTGCTCTGCTGTACAGGGTCGTTCTCTCACCAAATTACATGTGCTTCTTACTTTCCCCCCCTTTTTCTCACAAACCCCAACCTAATTGCTTTTCATGCAATCAATAGCTAACTTATTCTAATCTTCTGCTTCAGTTTTCCCCATCTGCAGATCTCAGTGTAGACGCAGAGATCTACATTTGATGATTGCCCTCAAACTTGGCAAAATTCATATTTTCCTTTCCCTCCCTTCTTCTCTCCTCCACTGTAAAATGAAACAGCATTCAGAAATATATATAGCTACACGTTTTCAGTAAAGGAGTTTTCTCACAGGCAGACCTAACCTCACCTTGCGTGCCCCTCAATCTCCTGACTATATTGCACAGTGTTGCAATAAAAAGCATTAAAGTACTACAGCATTTATTATATGCAGAAGATTTCCCATGCCCTTCTTGGCTTGCACTGTACATCTTTTTCTACTCTGGTAGAACCAACCCCCAAAAGCCTATTGTTAGCTATGCAGAGTAAAACAATACCACCACCTTACTCCATTGAAGCATTTTACTACCAACATGTAACAGGCTACTAATACTAAATGACTGAGGAAAAGGGGGAAGGGGAACAAAGAATTTCAGATGTTCTTCAAAGTACTTGACTAGCTGTAGTAATTCAGACATCCTCGTAACTTTTCTAATTGCTTAAGTAATATGTTACACAGAAAATCAACTGTAGAAGCAACAAATTCAAAGAATTCAAATTGCATCTCCTAAAAGCTCACATTAAATCTTTGGAATGGGATTACTAATTCATGTAGCAATCCCAGAAGCTTGCATACAAGCTCCATCCCTAACAATAAGTACTTTCCTCCAAGGAAGTAGAATTTCTGGCAGCTATTCTGTTGTCTTCTTTAAACCTGAAATGTTTAAGTTCCATATCCAAATGGAAACTCTTTACAATAAAAAGTCACCACAATGAACAAATCAGCATTTTTAAAGTCACATTAAAAACTAAAACCAGTTAAAAAAAGTGGTTTTATTTCCACTCTGGCTTACTTTTTGAGAAGAAGCCTGTTGAAACAAATGCAAGTCAAATATCAGTGGGTAACTAAGCTTTTCAGGATGTAGTTAATTTAGGTTCCCATTCAAGATACTCAGCACAGAATCATTTACAATCCAGCCTTTTCAATAGTACTTCCTTTGAAGAGGTCAAACTCCCTTTAGAAGCAGAGGAAAGCAAACCTAACAGAACCCCATCCTCAAGTGAAAAGTCACAATCCTGATTCTAGAAAAGTTGTAAACCTTCAGCCCCACTAAGCACCTCCAAAGCCTCCCCAGCACTTTCTCATGTGAGCTGAACCCTTTCTCTCCCAGAAGGTAAACCAGGCTAAAGATTCAAAAATCCTGAGTGTAACTACTCGTAAGAATCCTGTTTTTACACTGGTATTAGCTGAGAGAAGTCTCAGGCTCCATTTAAAGGCTTTGAAAACTGAGTGCTCAACCTGATGTAAATACATGAATTCCCATCTTTTTGTACCATACTTGTAGCGGGTAGAGCTTTAGCTCCAGCCAAACTCTCCCCCCTCCCCTCCCCTCCCCCAGTAATGTGATGCCTAAAACAAATAAAAAGAGGAAGAAAAGATCCACAAGAAGAATTCTTCTCAGCCATCCCAAAGTATAATAAAGTGCTCACCCTTTTGATTTAGACTCGTGATTACGATTAGGAATCACAGTAACACATTTCTCCTCAGATGCACAAACACTATAAACATATAACCTATTCAAACTTGAGAAACGTGTTTAGAAAAATTTCTCCTTCTGAGACACATTACATAGTAACAATTAACATTTGCATCTGGCCATACATAACACAAACTGGAGTGACTTACATAAAACTCATGTAAGTAAGAGTTAAATAAGATTAAATGCTTCCTTATTAAATCAGGTATTTTACTAACACAGAAGACTATATTGATGACTGAAGTCTATTTTTGCTACTCTAGCTAGCTCATAACAGAAAATATGGTGATAAGGATATCTGCCAAGATGACAGAATTACAGTAGAGTTCTGGTACCAATAACAATTTGCTCCCTTTTCCTGTATTGATTCTGTTACTCAAGCCAGAGAAAATAAGCTAACACAATTGTAACAGTCATTAAATATCACATCTCTAGTACATTTCGGGAACAACACTGATTATCAAGTCTTCTTGCTAGTACCCGCTGTTTTATAATTGCATTTGCACATATTGGGGGGAGGGGGTGGTTTAAAAATAAATAAACAAATCTATCTGCTCTGCTGCTATGTAAAAAATAACTCCGTTGACTGTTAAAAATAAGAAAACAAAACATCTCCTATATTTCTCATTTGACTTAAGTGCAGCAATAGTACACAACAGGGGAAAAAAACCCAAAATCATCCCACGAAAGCATAAAGTTTAGACTGCTGCATCTATTAAAATATTACAATACTTTAATTATATAATAATATAATTGATATAGCAACTATCCCATAGTGTTATATTAAAATAAACTCCGCACATAAATAATATTGAACACCCTTTACTTGTATCAAAAATTTTTTACTTTGCAAGTCTCTCCAACAACACTGACTTTGGAATATATCCTTCATCCACTTCATAGCTATCTTAGATACCTCTTCTTCTTCAGCTGAACTCCCAGTCCAAGAGAAACCCTGGTCTAAGGACATTGATCTGAACTTTGTCAGACTGACACCAATAGTTGAAAGGGAGAGATGAAGTTTGGAAGCTATGCCTCATTTGGGGAAGTAAGGAAAAGGGCTGTACATATAGGCACAGGCAACACTCCAGATCACTATTATTTTCCCACCACAGCTCTTCAGAAAGACAAAATATTGCTGCCTCCATAACCCTTCTATTCAAACTCTTTTCCACCATACCAGCAACACATTTTGGTTCCCCCACCACATTTAATTTTTCAGCACCTCTTCAGGGTTTAGCTCTCAATCTCTGAGAAAGCATGGGAGAGAGGACTTCACCTGAACATTGCTGCACAGGATCCCCAGCACTGAAGGACACAGTTCAGAGCATCTGTTCTATCAAACTATCAGCAGCTCCTTAGAGAGCAAAGTGTGGAACACTGCTACTACGCGATGGATGCTAGCTGACATTACTGGAAGCCATTCGACTGCATTGTAACCTGTATGAGTGCAGAAGTGGAAGAGCAGAGACCTTTACAGCACTTTCCTCTTCACAAACCTGCTTTCTCTATTTCAGTGCAAATTCTTCTCCATCCACATTCATGCACACACAAGGCAATGTAATTTCAAATGGTAATAAAGTATTTTAATCAAGATTGACACTTCAACATTACACAGAAAGACAACTCAGTGTATTAATACAGCAAAAGCTAATACAGTATTTTAAAACTAAAATGAAACAGAAAACAATTTATCTGACTATAAGATTTCACAAGAATTACTGAATCCTATTGGTAATTCTGACACTAATCTGTTGTGAAACCATGTTCCTTTTGTGCCAGACCACCTACTGTAAAATGGGATAATACCTATGTCGCAAGGGATTAGAATACTAAGGTTTTAAAGTACTGTGGAGTTTTATTCCCATTTATAAACACTATAAAGCGCCTGATATTTTCTTTTTCAGATAATAATATCCGAAAAATAATATCTTGAAAAATATCTTAATATCTTGAAAAATAGTAACAAATCCTATTTGAAAATTATTGAGTATCCAGAAACAAACCTACCTTTCTGCTGTAGGGATTACTAATTACCAGATTGGTGTCATCCGAACCAGATAAAATATATTCTCCTGTATCATTCCAGCAAATTGTATTCACCTGCATGAATTAACAAAAATTAGTTTAGACTTAACATTGGTTGAATTTTCAGAATATTAAAACATCAGTACTCGTCCAACACTACAGAAACAGGACTTAACAAATTCAATTGAAATTATGTAATTTCTAAGCAGCTAGCACAAAAAAAAAAAAGTGTTTTTAAAAAAAATTGATAAGGGAATCACCTGCTTCACCTATGGCATCTCAATTACTCCCTCTGCTCCTGAAGAGTCCATCAGGTAAATTAAGACTTCCCACAAAGGCCTCAGTAGCCACAATTTTACACATTCAGGTGCTTTATGTACCAAATCTACTCCACAGAGTTCTCCAAATTTGAACCAGAGGGCACCGCAATGGTCTCATTATTGTACCTTCACCATATCCAAATTTTGACCATCCATTGCTTTGTATACATTTCAGTGACCACACCTTCTCAGGGATCATGTGAAAAGCACCGCAGAACCCATCCCAGATCCCTTTTGAGAAGTGTGAGTATGCTGGGAAAGAAGAATCCTACAGTGAGGTACAGAATTGTATAGGGAGAACTTTACAATATATTTCCTTATCAATTCTCCTTTTCACAAGACTGTGTTTAATAACATGTCAATGAAATAAAGCTATAAAAGCACTCAAAATCCAGGAAGCTCAGAATCCTTAGAGTAACCTGTCTTCAAGCAGCAGCTCATGCACAAGCACCAAAGCCTGCATGCATGACTGTTATTATTTCAAGTAGCCTCTAAAATAGCTTTAAGTGTCGAACTGCAGCCATCAACATCTTCTGTTGGCTATATTCTGTTGGCAGAATAACTGCCTTAGTGTGATGTATCAGAGTGGACTATAGAATTAGTAAAAAACCCACTTCATTCTAAATCCTTTTCTTATGCTTTTTTTTATTATTCAAATGTCTCATTCTGAGCCCAAAAGACAAAAAACTTTTTGTTTAAAATAAGTATACCCGTTCTAGTTACTATGTTAATCACAAGCTTAGTTGGGGTCCTTAATTAGGCAAAGTTGCAAAATCAGAGTTAGCTATTTGAGATCTTCGTGTTACAACAGACATGCCTATGGCAGAGTTAGCTCAATGCTCAGCAGCAGTCAAATAATGTTAGGAATCATTAGGAAATGCACAGAAAAGGAAACGTCATTCTGTCAGTGTATACATCCATGCATGGCAAATCTGTCTTCCACACTATGCAGCTTTGGTTCATATCCCACTCCCATATTCTCCATTTCTATTACTGCCCATTTGAAAAGAAAAATTATGAAAAAGAATGACTAGGGTGATCATAGGTATCTAACACTTTTTATTGCAAGAAGCAATTAATTTGTACTACTGGGGGGAGGGGACATGACAGAAGCTTATGAAATCATGAATGACACGGAAAAAGAAAGAAATAATTTTCTGTGGATCTTTACAGTACAGGAAATGGAAGCCCTTCAATGAAACCACCACATGACACACACAGCATTTTATTAAAACCGGAATTCATTGTCATGGAACGTCCTAAACACCAGAAGTGGAAGAATATATATATTCATCAAAGAAAAATGAAAAACTATCAGAAACAAAGATGCAACTTTCACCTCCATCTGTCCATTAAAGTGTGATGTGTTCTCTAGAATACCCTTCAAGTACTGACTGCTTGCCCTGTCTCAACTTTCCTCAAAAATCAGTACTGGCCACTCTCAGGGTCAAGTTATCAGGCTTGACTGAGCATTGGTATGACCTTGCACGGCTACTCTTATGATTTTATAACCCTGGCTGTCAATCACCAAGAACCATGCATTCAACTAGCCCCCAGATCCATCTATCATTGAAGTAACCTGTCCTGACAACGACTGTACTTTAAAAATGTTGTCAAACATAGCACAGTACTACAGCTAGGGCAAACAAAACCCAAGAATGTTCATTTTCATCTACGTTTCCTTTCAGGCAGAAAAATACTATCAGTGCCCTAAAGAAACCGAAATGCTAATACAAGGATACAAGAATAGAAACAAGAACAAAACACTGAAAAAACAAGGAAGCTGCCAAAAACCTAAAAGACATGACGTGAGAAAGAAGAGCTAGCACAAAAATTAAACAAATTGAGGGGGGTGGGGGTGGGTGTGTCCAAAAACAAAATCTGAAGGACAGGAAAGCAGAGAAAGCATTGAAGATGTAAAGGGGAGACATGATTACCTAAATTGCAGTGCCACAAGCCTACACAAGACATCAATCATTCTCCTTATAAATTCCGATTTCATTGCACTGATTGCCTCAGGGTTGAGAAATTTCAGTACACCCTACCCAGGACAAAGTTGGTTCAGAAAAAATCCTGAAGTGAGATGACATAACCAAATGTGTGCTAGAGGTCTATAACTAAACAGGCTTTTTATTCTGTACCAGATCACCTTCTCAACATTACTGTCAAAAAATAAGTCAAAAAATAACAAAGTCAGTGGAATAAGCTTGATTTTTTTTTCCGGAGAACACCATCTTTCCAGTAAGTGATCAGTCAATACACTACATTTCTCAGTGTTTAGTACAACCTATTGACCAACAGTGAATAACCCCAATAAATATGCAGATGGATCACTAAAAACAGATGCTCGGTAAGAGCAGATTAAAAAAAGTTCTCATGTCTCATTCCATGGTGGCAAACCCACTATTAAAATACACTGTAAAATGAGGACTAGCTAGAAAATTGGTTTGTATTTCAAAACTGTGTAGAAAAGCTACGTATCTACTACCTTCACAGCCACTCAACACCCAACTAAAAGCATAATGTAACAGTTACTACATTAAGGGTTTGAAATTCTTGGAAAAAGGTATTAGAGCCAAAAGAAAGGATAGATCAAACACAGATGATGGACAATTACTAACAAGATGAGAAAAGTCAAAGGGTGTGTAATTAGCTTTCTTCTATGAAGTATTCCACATTATCAACTGTGTCTAATTTTATTTGCCAAACTAGCCTTGAAAGGAAGCGGCAGGCACTTTTGATTCATTAGTCAAATAGTCAAAAATAAATTTACTATCTCTGTGTTTTCCTCAAAGACAATGCAGGAGGCAGTACAGCCAATCCTTAAAAAACTGAAAAAGCAAACTCCTCACTTCTATGCGATGTAACAGTAGAATTAACTCTTTTGTGAACAGGATAGATTAACAGAATACAAGAAATAGAAGAAAGGAAATAAAAATGACTGTAGGTATCCAGAATATCAGAGAGATCTCCCAAGCAAGGAAGGGTGTGAAAAAGGCACTACTTTTCATCTACGGAGGAAAAGTAAAAACTGCAGGTTCCAACCATATGCAAACTTCCTATAGTAATTTAAACATAGCTTTGAGGACTACATCTAACAATGACTTGCACAACACAAGTGCCGTCCTGAAGTAGATGTATGCCACACAGGATGCTTGTTTGTTACTGAACTGAATGTCTACACATAGAAATGAGAAATTATTCCTCCTCTTTCCTTTATTTTAAAATGCATTTGCTCATGTCAAAGGCTTCCTCTACCTATGCATTCTGCAGTTTCACCTTCCTCAGTTTTCACAGGACCAGAACTGGAAGAAAATAAGCGATACTTTTACTCCAATTCAATATGGTTTAGAGTTGCTTTCCCCTCTACTTTCCTCACACTTCATTGCTGCTGGTCCAAACTGATTCTCTTTCAACGTTTCTCCTTTGGATTTAGCCACTTCATACAGAAAGCATCTCGCCTAACTCCATACATTTCCTCATCATCTTAAGGTCCCTTTAGAGTTAACACGGAAAAAGGCAACTTCTGGCATACATATGACCTCACTGAATTGGACAATGTGGATCTTGTTGAAAGAGACAAATCATGCCCTGGAAGGATGATAAGGTTACAAGCAGACATCAATGATTCGACAGACAATTCAATTACTTCACATACTACTGCTAGAAACTGTGTCTTCAAACAAAGTGGAAAATCACGCTACTTCAAAGACAATGGTACCTAAACTCTGAGATTAAAATACTCGTATCTCAAACAAAAAGGTGCTATGGTAATATTAATGCTACAAGAGCATGTATACTTGAAGTAATTCATAGAACTATTCCCTTCTTCAAAGATATTGTACCTGAGTATGATTATACATACGGTCGTATTTCCCACAGGATCTCTCTTTTGTGTAACATAGATCAAATGGTAGGTAGGAAGTTGGACTTTATTTTTATCCTCAATCAGAAAAAAAAATTCTTGCCTTAAGTATGTTGTCCACTGTGTCCAATTACACAGCATGCTTTATATAGAAAATACAAGTCACAACTTATTCCACAGAAGAATTCAAATGTTCTGAACAAAAAAAAACCAAAAAACAACCAAACAACCAAAACCAACTGCCACCCTCCAACAAACCCCAATGACCCCAAAAAAAACAAATCCAGAAACACCCTTAATAAGACAACTATGGCATTCATTCCTCACATTTGAAATGCATGCTGATTCAGCAACGGGGGGGGGGGGAGACTAATATGATCATTTACCATTGATGGTATAAGCATTTTTATCAGTAACGGCATTGTAATTTTATTTACTTTTATTTCACAGATTTTTTTAAAGCAAGTAGTTAGAAATTATACTGAATGGTTGTTAGCCATAAAAGATTATTCCCTGCAAAAAAACCACACAGTAAATGAGGTAAGAACTCCTAATACCTCCTCCTAATACCCCATTCTTTAAAGGTGGATAGTTCTGAGCAAATTTAATTTCTAAAGACATTTTGCAAATTGTAGCAGTATTTTAAACATCTGCATATAATGCTGTAAGTTCACAATTAAAACATTTTCCACCCAGTAAAACAATTAAGTTAGGCCACGTGTTAAAGCATACTTTAAAAGATAACACAATCGATTAAAAATGAATTTTCAAATACATATCCACCAGGTAGATCCAAGCAACGCCAAACAGCCAACACCAAATTTGCAGTTTCTGTTACATGACACAGAGGTACTTAACTAAAATAGAGATCAGTCACTCCATTTTTAACAAGTAGCAAAGAAATACTATTTTCCTGTCCCCTGTTTTATAGGCAAAAATGACTATTTTTACAAGAAAACTAAGGGGGGGGGGGGGAATCGAAGAACCCCAACCAACTTCAGGAAAAGAAACTTGAAGAACTTCATCTTAAGTATATTTGAGGAGATGAAAAACTACTAGAAAAGAAATTCTAAAGCAAAAATCATTGTTACAATCTTGAATACAAAAACTGACAAATAACTTTCTACACATAGAATCATAGAACGGTTTGGGTTGGAAGAGACCTTACATTGTCATTCTTATAACATTTCTTAAAAAAACTGGGAAATCAACGCATTTGTTTTTTTACGTTAACACCATCTGTACCAGAACATTAAACTTACAATGGTAGTCAGTACAGCAAAAGTAGCTGACTTCTTATATGCAGCAATTGCAATCCTTGCCTTTCCCAGCCTTTCTAGTCTCTCAAAAATATACACAAGTCAAAAATCATACTTCTGATCTCAAGGCAAAAGGCTAGATTTTATTAACACTTTTTCTTTAAAACTACTACTGTTAGTTAACAATTATAACACCCCTTAATTTAAAGCTACAAGTGTAAGCAACTCAAGATAAAAAAATCTTTACATTTGAACAGCTTTTGAAATAAACATGTTAAAGTACAAAATTTTACACTTTCATTTTCACTTTTTATAGCACATCTAGTATCCTTTCACTTTTCAGATATCTTGTACAACAAAGACAATGCTTTAACAGTCATGAATTTCTGCTCTATTCATCAAAGGTAATATAGCAATCTCTTTGCCCTGTACCTAGTTTAAGTAAAAGCTTTTATTTAAAGGAATGACTTACACTATTTGGACCACTTTCAAAAATTAAGTATTTAAATAAGCAATATTTCAAGTTATGTCATTGCCTTCCAGGGGAGGCTTATTTTTGGTTTTATCGTCTCTTTGAATAAGCATGTAGCACTTGATAATTTGCTTTTTAGACTTGGAGAATAAATCACTCAAAACACTAATACAGCTTTACGTCAACAAAATATATCAACATAGCACAAAACTACTAAAGATTCCATTTAAAGGTTTAAGATGAGTTCTAACTGAAAAGATAAGCATGTGTTTTCCTGGCATAGAAGATTAATTCATTCAGCAGTGGGACGCAGCATTAAGGTATAGAAATGGGATTTTGTTTTGCTTCAAAGGTAGTGTCACATGTTTAAGAAGAAACAAATACCTAGAGAATTCAGATGTAGATCTCAGCAAGCAGAGTTTTCCAGCTCAGCTTTAATACATGGCATTTGCATTTTTAAGTTAAGGAACTATTACCATGGAAACAAAATCACAATTTAACATCTTTTAACAAACAAATAAGTAACAAGTGACTTACACATCCATCATGCACATTCAAGGTTGCTTCAAGTTTTAATCTTTGGATAAATTCTCTTCTCCCTGTGAAGAAAAATACTAATTACATACTCTTTTAAAAACAATAACACTGAAGAAGTAATTAAGACCCTGCTAATGGGCGCTAACAGGTAAATACCTAAACAATAAAGAACCAGAATATAAAACTTGAAACAATTCATATGGTTCTCATTTTACAAATGCTAAGACAAGCATCACATTTGCTAGCTCTTCCACCACCTTTAATAAGAGTGCAGAAACGGCAAAATGAACATTTCACAGGTTCACAGGCTGATGCTTCCTCTAAAACTAATAGCTATAAAGCAGAAAATAACCCTGTGGTTACTTGGTTAACTTAGCTGAAAGACAGCAAGTATAACATAGTTCAAGAAGTATGACCTTTTTTATAGGAATGTAGAGAAGAATGTGTTTAGGTCTCAAGTAGAAAGTAAAACACGGTGTCATAATTTCAGCAAAGAACTGGAAGCTAATCTTTCAAGCATTATCTACAACTCTACATCTCCTCTTGAACTAGAGAAAACCCAACTTCAGTTTCGTTATTAATGTTGCATTTTGAAAAGTAACATTGAAGTGCAGTACCACTCCATTTGATATATACTTAAGGGATAAAACACAAAGGAAACTTTTGGAAAGGTGACCTGAAAGGAGGAGATGAAGGAGAAAGAAGAAATCTATAAATCCATATTGAGTAAGGCAAGGGCCCAGGAACTTTATGTCCTTATTCCCCATATACAAGCTGACTTACCACTGCACTCAAAAACACTACTGTACTATACACATGAAGAGGGAAAAATAAAGTATATTGAAAACAACGTGGTGTCTTCCTGAACTAGATGTTTAAATAAATATCTCCAACTTTCATTTAATTTAGAGTTCCCCCGTTTTATGAAAACGGGTTATAATGAACCTAATAATCCCCAGAAAGCACTTTCAGAAAAGACAAATATTGATAAACCTAATCTTTTTACTTAAATCCTAAAAGCACTTAAACTCAAGGACCATTATCTTTTTTTGTCCTTTGTTTGTACAACTCTCAGAACAAAACTCCAGGTAAGAGCATTAGACTGTAGGCCTATGTTAGGCTGCACTTTTCAAATATGAAACCTATCGAATTCACTCAAAATTAACCTTCCTGCCTTCCTTCGAGGAAAGAAGTTCAACAGAACCCTCTCCACATCTGAAAATCCTGCATTTCTGAGCTTGTTTTGGTTCAGCTCAAGGCAGAACCATTTCAGACCCCAGTGTTGCCTCTGGCACCGTAGCACAAATTCGGAAAAGTAATTTCTCCTCCCTCCGCTTGTTTCCTCTTAATGCCTTTTACTTGTCCCATATACTCTCCAGCACTGAAAAAGAACACCTGATATCCATACCTGGTCCCTCACAATCACAGACTACCACAGTACAACCATCTGACTGAGAAGCAGGCACTGAACATCCCTGCCACACTCCCTCCCTCAAAGACCAGGAAACCCTTCAAGCAGTACCAACTCCCGCAGGTACACCTGCACCTCATTCAATGTTCATACAGCTTTCCCTCCATGAAAAGGTATGTTTTGGTACCTAGTTTTTGCTGGAGCTAGAAGTCACCTCCAAAATCGCTCATAACACAGCTCAAGTACCACATTAGAGAAAGATCATACTTGGCAAAATATTTTTTCTTTTTCAAGAGGAGGTATTGACTGGGTGAAATGGTTATAAAAGTGCTTGCTTTTAAAGCACACCTAACCTACCTTTAAAAAGATAAAAACCATACTCTCTTATACCCCATTTTATAGACATCGAAATTGTGACATCTCAGAAGTGCTACAATTTCCATTAACCAGGAATAGCCATCATTAGAGAGAGATTAAAATAACAATCTTATACACCACACACTACTAGCAAGAATGTATGTATTCCTGAATTGGGAATATATCTACCTAGTTCACTAGTCTTTCTTCAGCGCTGTTCCTTATCCATTTTCTTCCCCTAGAGGAACAGACCTTGAACTTAGGTCCTTAATCGCTGCTTTATTGTACTTTTCAGATAAATCCTATTATTTTTTCAAATCATTGAATGAAATGTGTATTTTCAGTGAAGATTCCTATTTTCAGGTTAATTTGATTTCTACAACATTTGCTTGTAAGTAAATGTGAATACTGAGATGGGAAATATCACTTGCTGTATGCTTATGTATCACTTTGCATAATAGAAACCTAACACTTTGCTTCTAGGGTGCTATTGTAATGCAAAATACAGCACAATAATATGTGACCCCCAACAGGAAAACTTCACTAAGAAAGGTATACTCCACAGGCCAACACAAAAATCTATTGTTTGCCAGTCCCATCACATTTTCACTTGCAGAACAGAAAAGTTTGATAGCAGTGGATGACTCTTGGGCATTGCACTATATATACATATAACATCTGGAACTGAGGTGATGTCTACAGATCAACATGCAGGCACTTGCTGAGAATCCTCTGCACAGAAACACTGAAGGAGATTACTTTAATTCATTTTTAAAAACAAGCAGAGCAACAGATTTTCCTCCTTCCCGTACGGTCTGGTTTTAATCCAAATCACTTAAATCAGCAAGAAAGAAACAGTAAATGTGTTCTAATCACATCTTCAATTGCAATTTTTATGACCTTAAAGAAGTCTGTTGACAAAATTAGATGTGAACTGATTTGTTGTTGTTGTTAGATTAGGATTTTTTGGTCTTAATAAGAACACAGTAGCTATACAAGTTTCAGTAAATAACTTGAGATACAGACATATGGTGTCTCATATACTTACACTCCCCCATTTAAAACACACACACAAAAAATGTTAGGATTGCACATGCTAGCATATGTGATTTGTTATATATGTGCTTAGTTATTTATCATGTGATCACTATTTATCTAAATATTGATTTGAGGGAGGAATTAAATACAAGCAAAACTACAACACTTAAACAGTTTCCTTATTCCCTAAAGTAAAAAGGGGGCAAGTGAGAAAACAGTTAATGTTTTGCCTCCAAAAACCTTCCTATTTGATAAAGTACTAAACACAGTAAGACAACTGAATGGATTGTTTCTAGTTGATCTTATCATTCAAAACTAGAACCACCAGATCCTGAATGTGGGGTTTTTTTCTAAAATAAAAACCAGAACTACTTGAATAAAATGATCTGAAGAAAATACTGTCTCTGCATTTGCTGTTGTTAAAAGCTGAAGTAAAGTCAGTGAATCTGTGTTCCTTGTACTTCAGCAATGACTTCCACAAGTTCACTGGTTTGATAAAAAAGCTCAGCAGTAAGTACGTACTAGAGCTTTCTGATATTTAAGTCACTTGAATATTTTTGTCACCCATTTTTATCACATTAAAAAATTAAAAACGCAATACTGTTTGTCTGGCTTATTAGTAGGCTACATTCCTCTTTTTACTCTTCAGGTGCATCACAACTCTTATTGCTAGACTTTCTAACAGTCAAATTCTCCGTATCTAGGACTCTGCTCTCCCAAGTGACAAAAATCTTCATAATCCTTAATTCTCATTCATCTAATCCAATGGTTACCTGTTCCCTCCACCTTCCAACGAAGGCAGCCCCCCGGCTCTCCCTTCAGCTAAGATGATGGAGGAGACCTAGGCTTTTGACAAAACCCCATAGAGTACCTTTTTCTTATAAAATCAGCATCAAGACTTCTGTCAAGTTTTGGTCCGTCCCCCCTGTACAGGCTCTGTAAGAGCCAGAAACGGTTTCTTTTTCCCCCTTAAATATGTGCCACCAGAAATGCAATAATTTAATTCTGTGAGGATGCTTCAATATATCATTTCTTATACTCAAAAATGGCCTGTTTAAGACGGGGATCAAGTGATCAAGTTGTCATCACCAAGATCATCTCACTGGACAGTGGAATATACATGAAGTTTGCTTTGAAACCGCTAAGGTGAAACTATCAACAAGAATAAAATAGAACAAAACAAAAAGCTAAACAAAATTTAATTGCCACTAAATTTCAAATGGCAATGATGACCTCCCTGTGAAGTGTTTACATAGCTGAAATTTGGAAGGCAATCAAGCTAACGCTCCACCCACCCATTTTCACTAGACATTATGCACTAACCAAAGCCTCAAGGTACAGCGCCACTCTCAGTACAATGATCAACAAGATTTTCAGTTTTTATCCATCCACCTATTTTACCAAACATTATGCGCTACTGAATCCTCAAGGTACAGCGCCACCCTCAGTACACTGATCAATAATTTTTTTAGTTTATATTAAGCTAGAGAGTAGAGGACCATTTCCAAGGCCACATTCTATATATGGAAGAAGCACCACCTCGAGTCATTCATAATACAAATTTAAATATGGAAAAGCAGGCAAGAGAGAAATGGCAGCTGCTTCCTTGTAACTTATTTCTTCAAAATGTTCCACTGCGCACAACGTCAAACCAAACAATGCCTTGCCACTCCCCTCTGGAGAATTACCTAACTTTGGTGTTTGGGCACGTACACACAGCTCTAATCTCACTTCAGGAAGCAATACCAAAATACCACAATGTCCCTTGTATTCCCCACTCACAGCAGTTATGACACCATTTAGGTCACAATCCTCAGTTTGGGAATTGCTGGTCAGGTGCTTTCTACATGGCTATTTTGGCAGCCAACCTTGCTTTTGTAAGCGACTTAGACAATGCTACTTCAGAACTGATGACAGCAGTGAAGTTTAATGCTTCAAGCATGTAAAACCTTCATATATTTAAAACTGCACTGCACTGCAGAATTTCCCATTGAAAAAGTACAGACCATTTCATGATGAAGGTCTCGCTTTAAAGTACCTTTGTGCTCTACAGACATACAACTAAACTTTGACCCAAAGCAGCGCCACCATAGTATGAGACATTAAAAGACAACCCTTATTCAGAAAACCAGTAATAGATCCTGTTTGTCAAATGAACACTCATTTATGTCAAGCTGGCTCTTTCCAAGGCCAAGTCCCTCAGCGCTAGCTTGCTGTGACATTTGGAATGCCCTAGTTTAAAACTGAAACGGAGCCAGCATCTGTTCCCAATGCAGAACACATGTTATCTTGCACTCTAAGCGTATTTAAAAACTACTCTTGATTTTCCAGGGTAGAGTTTACATATTTCTGAAGCCACTCCATGAAAAGATGGCAAGTCCAGTTCATTTGTATATGGGTTATTTTGCTGGATCGACTACGTCAAACTCTGCATAGTGATCCAGCATAACTTTTGATCCACATCTCAACACGCTGTTTTTCCAGCAACCAGAATTCTCCATATACCATACAGTAAACAGGAATATACACAATATGCATTGAATTAACTTTCATCGAGGTATGTTAAAATTCTTGAAGATGAATTAAAAATCTTGAAAAACATTCATTACCTACGTAGACTGACAGTGGCCCCATTTTATAGACACTTAAACTGTGACACAGGAAACTGAAGCTATTTATCAAAGGAGAGAGTGAATCAGCAGTACTGCCAGAAACCAAATCCGTTGGTGTGACCCCCAGTCCTTTGATCAAGGCCCTGCGTTATATTTCCTTATTGTTTTGTACTACTGTATAAATGCCAAAAAATGGTAACTCTTGGACGTGTCAATGTTTAAAAGATTACCTTTCAAGTTACTATGAACAACTACTTCATTATGGTTTAAGTTCAAAACAGATAACCCAAATTCTTCTCTGCTCTTAATGATACATCATCAAGCCTGAAGGTCTGAACGCTACACAGAAAACACAAAATATTTTAATTTCTATGAAGAGACTTACTTGCCATTTTAATACGTAAGAGCTTTGCTACTAAACACCCAGCATCAAACAACTTGGTGTTAATCAAGCTTGCACTCAAATCCTAAGATACACTTCAGAATAAGCTTCATGTATTAAGAAACACAAAACTTTCACATATTAACACTAAGACAGAAACTACAGAAGATAGGACACTATGCCCTGAACTACAATCCAGAAAGCTTATAATATCTCCTGGTGAGTATATTGATACAAAATTTGATCTCAAAAGAAACACAAAAAGAGATCTGCTGAAGCAAAAAAAAAAAGGTTCAGTGATGTTATATATTTTAGGGTTATTAATAAGAATTTTGGAAAAGAATTCTGTTTAGGTTTGCTTCTATCGAATCTGCAAGAGTAAGTTACTACAGGTAACAGCACAGATAAGATTTGTTTGCATTAGTAGCAATGTCTGTAATTAACTTTCAAACATATTTCAGCTACTAAAAGTATCCACGCCTGAATATAAGCTCCCATTGGGCTCCATCACTGGTAAGGCTACAAGCATTTGAGCTTTAAACCAATATGTTTAATTTCTGTTTGATATTTACCATGCTTTATGCCTGAAAGCATTTAATACATAAAATTCAATTGTATTAATATCAATTTTTTAAGGTGTTCTCAGTGGCAAAAATATGGGCATAAAGTACAACTACCTGTCTTAAAGAAGGCATTTTATCTGTGTATTCTAAGTACGAGCTTTTGAGTGAGTGTGCTATACTGACTAGTAGTACTAAGTGGATTTCATTCACAAGCACACCATATTCTGACAGCTATCCTGTCCCCACTTACACTGCCCATAGTAAAGTCTTCTGCATCGTTCTTGCCACAGATTGCAGCTGAGCAGAAGATAAAATGAGCGCGTTTTTGTGACAGGAGAAAAAAAAATGCCAGTTTTCAGCAATTTTTATATTCATTCAATCCTTTAAAGTAGTCGAACGATTATACACAAACTACTCACTGAGATAAAAGGCACTTGAAATTTTTATATTATGTCACGGATATTTCTAATTTCTACAGCGCAGAGGACAAAAAGTCGTGTGATAAAACAAAGAGAAGCTGTATCTATGTAAAAGACAACCAAAGGCAAAAAGATAAGATGTACGACCTTACTCTTCTCAACACAAAACTATCTGAAATAGCTTAAGAGTGATTAACTGGATGCATGATTAACCAAATGCAAAAGCATCTTCTGTTTTCTCCACCAGCACTAAAATATGTCTCCCAAGTAAACAACTTGAAATTCTAAAACAGATACCAACACAAAACTGAATAGTCATCAGATCAAGAAAAATACACTTGAGCCCTGTTTTCTTCTCATCAAAGGAGGCTTCCTTTAACTGAAGGCAAAAAGAAATATTATGCAGAGTGTTGCAAGTTGGAGTAAATAGCATTACTGTAGGTTTCAACATGTCTTTGGAAATGCTTTCTCTGATTTTGAAAAGTCTTCATCTGAAATAGTACGTGGAACAGTAATGACTGTTGAATATTTTCTTGTAAAAAGGATATTAACATAGTAACTCGGACAATCCTTACGACACTGGGAAATGCACATCAAACGAGGTACTCTGCTTTATTTTCTCAAGTACTACTTACCTGGGTAACACCCAAGGTTAATTAGGAGCTCTACATTTCAGCAAGAACAGACGATGTCCAAGAAGCTGAAACAGGGGTATGACTCTACCCCAGTGCAAAAGTTAAGACTGCTAGCAGCAGAACCATGATCTATCATCCCCAAGCGCTCAGACAAAATGAATACTGGAGCATGGAAAATCACTAGCAGAAGGAAGGAAAAAGTTACTGGAATCTGCTCTTAAAAGAAGTACATTCCTAGCAGGCACGTCCTCTTACAGCTGAAGATGCGTGTGCCCAATACTGCTGCCAGTCCCTCCATTACCTTTAAGTGTCTGTCAGAGGCTACTGCTTCGTCAAATCAGCCAGCAGGACTAATCACATGAATAACCCCTAGCCCATTTCAGACAAAGGTTCTGGGGTAAATAAAAGCCTTCTGTTTGAAGTTGTTTAAGCTAACTCAATACGCATTGTTAAACAGATTAATAAGTGATTACATAGAAGCTTACCAGCATATCTAAAGAGACATGCCTTTTAGCAAAAAAAGCACAGCCTGCCCCCACAAGGACATCTCAATGAAACTAAGAATTTTGACAGGGTGGAACTGAATGAAAGCATTTACTATTCTGCACACCTACCTAATTAAACATGCCGTTTAATCCTGGGTAGTATAGGAATTATACACTGCTGGGTTTGGGGGAAGATGTGGAATAGATATAGATATACACACCATAACAGATATAGGCACATAACCCTGAGAGATTACAAGTGTAAACACTTGGAAATTGCCCAGGATTAGAGTTTAAAGATAGATGACATCAAAAGTTGAGCTAAAGTAGAAATCTGAGTCTTGGCAGTAGATGACTATTACGTAACACTGTGACATAAGTTGAATTATCATTGGGCATTTAAAAACAAATGAAAACAGCTTACTACTTTTAAAAGTTCCATTGCTTGTTGCATTAAACTGTATGTATTCATCCTAGATGACCAAAAAACCCTGTTGTTTAACTCGAGACTCCTTTTTTACTGAAGAGAGTTTTCAGGACATAACAGTGTTTCTAAAATAAAAACAAATTAAAGAGAAACCACACTTTCCCTCATTTCCTAGGAAAGGTAAATAATGGGAACACACTACAATAATAATAATAATAACAATAATAATAACAACAACAACAACAACAACGCCATGTAACCTAAATAAAGAGGTGGTTTTGGTTTTGTATAATAGTTTTCTATACTGGTGAAGTTTCAGTAGTTCAATAAAGGTTGAACAAACATCACTAATAGTTCAGAACGAATTCAGTCAACAGGGAAGGGAAGGATGGATCCTCACCTTCCTCATGATATCTGCTAAGTAGAGAGCAGCACCTTTAATGATGCGTTCAATTTTCCTCAGGAAAGCCTGCAAATCGTTGAAGAACAAAATGAGGAAAATAAGGGGATATTAAAATTCACTGATGTGACTCAGATTCCATCTCACGATATTCACGTTCAATATTTAATGATTCAACACATACTAAAGCATTTGGGACATATCTGAATCAGCAACTCACTAAGCCCCAAAGACACGAAAACACTGAGACTTGCACTTAATCAGTGAAAAATCCAGCTTTGTTTGAAGGCTGGCATGCTTTATATCTGAACTGATCTTTTTCCTTACTGCTGGGACAGGACTAGTCTCAAGTGTCAACAAGTTCTTGATACATGATCGGTTATATCCCGCTAGACTATTTTGGGGACATTCAAGGATAGAAGATCAGGAATCACAAGCGAAGTCACAAGAACTCATACTATTGCAGTGCAACAACTTAGAAGTGACTAAACACAGACATGCTTAATGGTCTAGCCTAATGCAGTTAATGGAAGCAATCCAACTGGAAGAAGGCTACAGGAAAAAAAAAACGTTAAAAAATAAATAAAAGAAAGAGATCTGAAGTGATCTCCCACACCACTGCCTCATCCTGAAATACAAATCCAGTACACACGGTACATGACTTGTTTTTGCAGCAAGAGACAGCTTTCATGTATCCAAAGCTCATTATTACAAGATCAAGGTGCAACTTAACTATGAAGCTGTCTGAAACACTCAGTATCAAGACACAGGCAGTTATTTACAAAGCAAATACATTCTTTGTACAAAGATTGTCTTCAAAAGCATACAATGTAAATTCAATGAAATATTGCAATCAAAAAATGAAAAGATATTTAAAGTGCACACAAATCTTTACAGTCTCCAGCTGTTTGCAGGAGAAGACTGAGGCTCCGAAGGATATAAAGCAAATACATTTGCATCCTAAGACTGAGCATAATTCAAGTAATATAATTATACATGCAAAGCTTTGGGACTACAACACACTTACATACATTCATGCTTCTTGGCAACCATTAACACACAAGACTAATGTTCAGTGCACAGACATTACACATAAGGTTAATCCCTTAAAAACAAAAAGTACAAGTACATCTGCATAGTTCAGACCGTGTCAAGCAAAGCTGACAAAACTGCAGACAACTTAAAAGGCCTCTTGAATTTCTGAAGGACAGAAAAATCAATCTGAAACAGTTGTACCAATTTTTGATCATTTCCTTCTAGCTCCACTTAGGCTGGGTCTATTTGTATGCAATGCCAGAAATCCCCCTTCCATTAATGTTTTTATGCTGTATGTCAAGATACAACAGTAGCAAAAAAGTTGGTGATTTAGAAAATTAAAATATCAAAACTCAGTAAGTAGGTTCATTGATAACAACATCTGATCTAGACAGTACTATAAAAAAAGAAAAAATAAAACCCAGAAAACAAGCTTCAGCAAAGTAGTCCCACCAAAGAACATAATAATGTGATCTGTAAGGGTCTACAGTTTTTCACAAATTGATGTTAGTACATAAAAAGCAGAAGTTGTACTCCTATCAATCCCAAACATCCTAAAAACTAACATTGGAAATTATTCTCTTATTTCAGGAGAGAGTGACAGAAGGCACCAAGTAATCCCAGACCCTGCATATCATTTTTTTTTTTTTTTTTTTAAAGAAAATATACTAAAGTGATTGTCAACACTTCATCACTGAGTAGGAGCAAGGTGGGACAACACTGAGGGGACAGAAGCAGTAACACAAACCATAACAATTAAACCACAAAACACACAGGGAAGATGTAACTGAGAAAAGGTCAATGATATTGTTAACTACAAGCAAAGATTCCTGAGATAGTAGCAAAACAAGCTATCAAATTTACATAGTGTAGTGCTACACGGCTGTACCACTTGCAGGTCCAACTGGCTCCTGCACCTCCACTTCCATAGCTCAGTTAGTCTACGAGTAAAATAATCCCAAAGATAACAGAAGGCTGATTAGACTGAAATTAAAACTAAGTATTCAGCTCTCAGACACCAGAAATACTCATCCAACCTTAATCCCACCTCCCAGCTCACGTCTCTTTCTGGTTTTCTGGTATGTACCAAATTATAACCAGCCAGCTTTTCTGTATTTGTTGCCTTGTCCAGATGATTCTGCTATACTATGTTTTTATTTTCCTTTACCAATAGAGTGCTACTTTCTGCAAATTATTCTATTAAAACATTTAAAATGGTTGTCTTTATTATCTCAGTTGATTTACTTGGAACTAGGAAAAAAAAAATCATTAATCTTCATGTGCTAGGATCACCCCTAACTTTTTTTCAAAAAGCTGTTTTATACATATGCATTGTGTCTTTCTATTCCTTGGTACCAATTTAAATGAGATGGTATCAGGGTATTCATTTTAGACATAGTCTCTTCATTAAACTCCTCCAAATTCAATTTGTTATCAACACGTCTTGATGACACATTGCTCTTTCAATTGTAATTTTTTAAGGACTATAGTCACGAAGTGTTGCTTTTATTAACAAGGAAAAAAAACCCAACATATCCAGTTTAAGGCAATACCTGATCGCCGTACTCTCTTGTGTTTTTCACAATTAAAAAGTAACATTCTTTCCCTGCAACGGTCTTTTATGTCTTAAACTTTTCTATACAACCACTGAAAATCCAATGACTGTACCAAATTTCCTGCCTGACATGTATTAGATTGAGCACATTAAAGATGTTTGGTCTTGTTTCAAAGACGTATTTTCCTCTAAATTCATTCATTACACTGTGAACTTCAATTCTGGCTCTGCCTATTTCTGTTATTCAGAAAACATCACTAATAAAAAAAATGTGGGGAGTTCAACTGTATCTTTCTAAAATCTTCAGTTTCACAAAGCGTTTGGTGTGTTCTAGGATGTATCACTACAGAACTGATTTTCTGGGCACACACCAAAGTGCAGTGGAAGATGCTGCACATCAGGAAGCTACACTGTTTACATTAAAACAGCAGTCAACCATTTGCGTCCTCGTAATCAGATAACCAGGTAAATTTATCACGGTCGTTTTTCAAGCAGCAGCTAATTTGCTAGACTTGTAGAAGGAAAAACAACATAAAACACCTCTACCAATGCTGGGTTTTAGCTGTGACAGATGACTGTTTTTAATTCATGCTGGAAAAGAAAATTAATGCCAAAGGTTTAGGACATGAAATGTAACAGTGCACCTGAAAATAACTAAACATCAAAAGTATTATGCAAAGAATTAAAAAAGAAAGGCTGATTAAATACTCTGTGACTATCTCCAAGTCCGCAAGAGCACCAACTACAAAGCTTATCATTTTAAAGCTGTCTGACCCTTCTTACTCTGCACTATTTTCAAAGACTAAGATACCACGTGTTGAAATATAGCTGGAGGAAAAATTGGGGAAAATAACACATTTCTTTCTAGTTGTTCTCCCTAACATTCAAGTTTCCATCTCTGCTGGTTTTTGTTTGTTTGTCCATGGAAAAGCAACAGAGAGAATTAAAGTTTTCAGTATTTTAAGGAATTAATTTCACTCTCACACCCTGGGCAATGCATTTTAGGAAGAACTAAATGTTCAACAGCAATACCCAATTCTATCTACATTCAATGAGCCACTACTAGTTTTATAAACTAATAAGGTAATGAACGTAACACAGTCAATATCAAAACCAATCAGTTGTCCATACACATATCAGCTGTTCTTGCCTATCCTGTTTTTCAACCCTACCTACGAACAGGGCAATTAACTTACTTCAAAACCATAATTAGTTTTGGTTTTACTATGGTTCATCTCGGTAAAGAGGGGGAGCTACCGACACCTGATTAGTAAGTTCTCCCTACCTACATGATCATGTATTTACAGTTCTCTTTTTAGCAACAGCTGTTGAAACGTCACAAAATTTGACCACAAAGAACATAACTACTGGTTTCCTTACAGTTAATTTATAGATTTCAAACATTTCCCAAATCTTAAAAAACGAGAAAAACTTAGGAAGATATGAAACAGTC
Organism: Pygoscelis adeliae; assembly: GCF_000699105.1. NCBI lineage: Eukaryota > Metazoa > Chordata > Aves > Sphenisciformes > Spheniscidae > Pygoscelis > Pygoscelis adeliae. Next base: position 4,298,697 of record NW_008824791.1, read on the forward strand.
TTTAAAGAGGGGGGAGTGGAAGCTCAGGAGACAGCATCACAACACTATCTCTAAGAAATCTGGTAAGCTTAAAAATTTCATATCTCAAGGAAAGATGTTGGAAAATAGTATGTGAACAAGGATATCGGAGATTAGGGAGAACTGACTTATTTTGATACTTGCTTTCATTGTATCAAGCACCACAACTTCTGACAATCACTCTGACCTAAAAAACAGAATCAGTTCCTCTCTGCAAACTATTTTAGACTAACAGATTTCCTCTGGACAACCTGCCATGCCAGTTAACAACAAAAAAAACCAAACACAAAAAAAACCAACACCAAAAAAAACACCAAACACAAAAGGAAAAGTCTTCCTCCTGGCTAAACAAAGCCATCCTCAGCAGCATGACCCTTCACAGAAAAGCAAATAAATCCGTCACATTAAATACTTCAGAGGAATTATGGACTCGCTTCTTTCTTGCGAGAAACCCATGCTGCTATTTCTTTAGTGAAATTATTATATGCTATACTTCATCCACATAGAGGTCTTTATTGTGATGGCACCGAACACCTTACCTGCTATCAGAACCGATATGTTCATTAGTCACTGAACTATTGCCACAATGATACAAAATTGCAACAAAGATCTGGGGATTCTTGGGAAAGTATCATGACTGAATAATTACATTTGCCAGTTTCAAAGCAGAATTTAAATTGGATACTACAGTTTACTACCAATGTTTTTCGTGCAAAAGCACTGCGATGTTTTTAACAACTGAAAGTAGTCTGAAACTCAGTTTCCATACGTGATCCAGCAGGAGGACTCCTCCCACTAGCATTAGGCGAAGACTGAATCAAAGAAAAGAGCATTACTGATGGCCTCCCCAAGGCTTGGCTTTCTCTGGAGACTTCAGATACAAGCCCTGTCTGAAATTGAGACTAATTAGCCTACAAATGCTGAAGACAATGTAGCTAACAGATACATTGATTAGACCCACATTTTCCCTCTATCGTCACAGCGGGAATTCTTACCCAATGATAACATCTGAAGGGCACGTCCCAGGTACATGTATACCGCCCCATCTCCACAAGACCTTCCTCCGGAACCCTGTCCCGAACTGACTAGGTTTCAGAGCAATTATTTAGAGATCTTGCAAAATCAGACGAGTTTTGCAAGGACATAAATTCCAGGAGTGAACTATCTGCATGGGAAGGTACAGTATGATGCACCGATCCTTCCTGGAGCAGCTGTTTTCGAAAGCTGAAAGAGGCTATAAATAGAGCGCCACTTGATTGCCAGTTCACATGAAACTAAAACACAGAGTAAATAGGAAACAGTAGTTAGTTCTCAGATGTCTTCCTTCAATACATAGTTGCCTTCAATATTCCCCATATTTTACACCGTAGCATAACACCACCATCCAAATGAATGGTTCACTATGTAAGTATCATTCATACATACACATCTTCCTTCCAACACATTGTGAACGGCATTGTTAGTTATGGACTTGCTATGAGGGTTCTCCTCTGATTTGCTGGCTGAAAAAGAGCAGCAGACAACGAAGAGACACATAACCTACTTTATTTTGGTATCCGTAATTGTTCTGACAAATTTACCAACACTCCCCCCAACCAAAAACCCCAAACAAACAAACAAAAAGCAAAAAATGCACATGGATAATGCCTCAAATCTCCCAATACTATTACTAAGTCAAAACGAAATGCCTGACTTGCATTTGTTCTGTCTGTCAGATTGTTGAAACAGTATAAAAACAGTATAAATAGGAAGAAACCTTACTTCCCATTCAGCCTAGATCAGCAGTGACCAACAATCAGTGTTATCTATCTGACCCCTGCAGTCTCAATCTGTGCCCAAACAAAGCTCCTACACAGAACTGCTGAAGTCTGGAAGAGAAAAGACCCACATATGCACTAAACTGCACATAAAAAGGCACAACAACAGGCCTGCCCTCCGGTAAATCTGCACACAAGCAATCACACCTGACTAGCAGCAAAATTAGTGGGTCTATTAAGGCCATAAATGCCATTTTGAATACAAGCACGATGGCTCTACAAGACAAGCACACCATGTACTAACCCCTTTCGTTAAAAGCAGAAGTCTGTAAAGACTGAGCAACTCTTGCCACCACCAACGCAGATCTTAACATCAATTCAGTGGGAAGCCTCTCCCAGGTCCTATTTTCTCAAGGCTATAAAGCTACTGAACTTGCTTAGGTTAAATGAGAAACAGTAAATATGAGACCTTAACCTAGTCACCAGAGGGATTTTGTTTTTAACTAAAGTCATGCACATTTTATTGGAGCCGTGTCCAGAAGAGAGATCTTAATAAATCTGGGAGGATGATTTCTACTGACCAAATCTTAATACTTCAACTGTCAGAGACACTTATCATGTAAAAAAGGTCTTACGGCACTTCTTCAAAAGCTACACACTACAGTCCTAATTTTAACATTGAGCTTTTCTGCTCCAACTGGAGCTGGCAAAAAAAAAAAAAAAAAAAAAAAAGAAGAAATTCCTTAAGTATCCAGTCAGAAGGATATCCGCGCTTGATCACTAGAAGTTAGAACAATCCTCAGCTAAGACTTGGCCGAGCACAGCTGTCAAGACATAACAAAAGTCAAAAGCAGTCAGACCATTAGTTTTCAACCTTTTTTAATTGCAGGACCTCAAAATTTTTTTCCAGAGGACTTATGTGCACGTAGGTGCTATACGCACATACACCCTCTCTATAACAGGTGGAAGCCTACCAGCAACGACCTTGCTTTTCTCAGTTACCTCTTGCGGATTACTGAGTGAGTGAGTGCTCAGGGACCACCGACAGAAAACTACCGAGTTCGGCTTGGTAACGTGATACGCCACCTTAAATTCCACCAGGAAACCAAATGAAAACCAATACCAGCCACAGCCAGAAATGCCTGGGAGGTACAAAAAGATACACGTTTTACCACGCTGTAAATCAGCTCCACCTCAAGTACTCAACGTTTCGACTCAAAAGCAGGAATTATTTCGCCACACATGCACAAAAGAATGTGTCTGCGACCAATAAGCCATCTTTCCCGGAGAGCCACCCCCCCGCAAATCAGTGTCGTTATATATGCAATAGACCGCCACACCTCCAAAAACACGTGAATAAGTATTTTTTTTTAATATATTTTTGGGAAGGGGGAGATGCAGAATGCACGCAACCTGCGCCATTACAAAGAATAGAAGTAGTTCTTTTGCAACTAAAGAAATCTCCCCGAAGCCCCGTAAACTGAAGCTAGCGCTATTTTTAACTTACGGCACTCAGAAAGTGAAAATAACTAGCTTAGCGTTTGAAAGAGCCGGCAGCAAGAAGCTGAAGCGTATTTAGAGACCACCACCCCCCCCCCCCCGCGCCCCGCAGAGCAGTTGTGAACACAAAGGCACGCTAAATAAGCCGGCACCGAAGGCGTTCAAGCGGCTCTGCCCAGCATTCAGCTTTCAAAACCCAGGAAACACCTAAAAGCCCGGAGAACAATCACGCCATTATCCCGGCGTTTACGTGTTTTGTTCGCAATCTTTAGAGGCTCAGGGCCCGTAAATCCGCAGCCTGTTCAGCCCGGGGCATAAACCGCGGCCCCCGCTCTATTCTGAGCCGCCGCGATCCGCCACCGCCCGGGCGCCGGCCCGCCGCCCAACTTCCCCGCTGGACCTCCCTCACGCAACAGTTCCTTCGGGGAGGGAGAGGGGCGGGCGGGGGCGGCCG
>NW_008824791.1:4304238-4313866 GCF_000699105.1 Pygoscelis adeliae
GGGGAGGGTGTCCTCCCGCGGCTGGGGAGGCGGAGTCGGGGCCGCAGAGTCGCACCTCTGTTGCCGTGATTGTGACACGGGGGAAACTGCCGAAGAGTGGGCTCCTGCTAGATAAAGGAAAACTTCCTTCACTTGGAAAGAAGGAGGAAGCCAGACCCGATACTGACTGTTACTCCCGCCTCCTGCAACGCGCGAGTGCACTGGAGTGTCGCTGTCACGTTACTCCGCCGTTTGAATCCGGGGAACGGTGGGGCTACCTGACCCTAATCCGAGGGATGCGATGATTTCCAAAGGGGCCTGAAGGCTTCAGCGGTCACTTCTTTCACATGGATGTGCTGAACAAATAGGGGGGAGCGCTGCGAGGATTTCCGATCTCGAGGTGCGCTCTGGTTTAAGTCAAGCTCCCGTTTGCTTCATTTTCTTTCCGCCGAATCCGGCGCTCCTACCGAAGACTGCTCCAGCCCTTCAAGAGTCCACTCTCGTAGCTGAAGCGCTCCTGTGGGGATGGAAGGGCTCCAGTCCCCCTGAAATGAGCTACCCTTGCCTGACCTAAAGCTTACCTTTACTTGAGCAAACATGTTCTTTTGTGTTACTAGGGAAAAACCTCTTGTAAAATGATCTGCTTCGGTGCCATTTAGGTGATGTTTGTCATGTCAACAAATTGCATAGGGTAGTTAAAGAGAGTGCTCGATAAATCCTAGAATTCCACAGGCTGCTGTTCCCACTGCTTTTTTTCAGTGTGATACGCATCCTTGACTCTTCACCTACCTGGAATACGCACTGTGAAAATGGACTTTAGTTTTCAGTCAGTTGCTCCATCTACCTGTAACGGTCCTCTCTTGAAATGAAAGTTGTTGCTTTAAAGAAAAAGCAATTGAAAAGTGAAAACTGCAGATACCAAAATGTCTGTTTTGTTCTGAATTCACTAGACCAATATATATATAACATGAATGTAATTTTTGTGTATAAAGAGTCAATATGTCCCACATCTCCACTGTAAAGGTGTCAAGCCACATTCATCCTGTGTGGAATACGGCAGCTTGCGATTGCTTTTATTGAATACAAGGCCCGGCGAGCACTGGGAACACCTATGTTCATTCTTCATCAGAACTGTAGTACTAATTGAAAAATGCTTTGGAGGTTCCCTTGCAGTGCTTTTCACTTCACGGAACTGCCTGTGGGCCGCTTTTGTTCACCACCATAATGTTGAAATTAATAAAAAAAAAAAAATCCCATTTTTAGGGACTCTGTGTATGTATGTATATATACATATATATCGGCCATAATCCGTACTGATGGCATAAGTGAGAAAAGCCACAGAGCAAGCAGGTATCGAAACTGAACCTCTGCCACTTCTGTTTCAAGCCTTGAATGCCTTGAAGGTGGGTCTGTGAGAAAGTTATGCAATAGGTGTCACTCTGACTGCAAAACAAGTAGGTTAAAAATGAAAGGCTCACATTTTATCTCTGGTGATATCTAGGTTTCTAGTCTGATTTAGGAATATAAGTGTCATTATCATGAAATCATAAATCACTTGTAAGAAATGAAGAACAATGCTTACTTCTTTTCTGGTACAAAGAAAGCTTCCAGTAAAATAATTGATGCCTGGTCTGAAAAGCCGTTTCTTTGGCTGGCATTGCACAGAGCGAGGTTGCTGGAGGACAGCGAAGGGCCTGGGGTATGGCACACCAACTCCCCAGGCTGCCACAGAGCGGGGAACATCGCTCTTGGCAGCCACGGGGAAGCGTGGGCTGAGCTTGTACTCCCTCTCCTTTGGCCTCTTTGGTTCACTTTGTCCGATTAAACTAAACTCTGCAGGACAAAGACTTCTTACATTTAATTGAAATCATAAATTCTGTAAACCGGACACATACATGGATGTCCAAATTAGCCTCTGGTATGTCCCTGCTCTGATGCGCTGCTGTCACATTCATCCTTGAAAAATTCTGGGTGTCAGGATCTGGGAAGAGCTCGCCCTGACTGGGTGCTTACTGGCGTGCCTCCAGGAGAGCGTTCCGCTTACGGCGTTTGACAGTCTTCCCTTATAACAAGCTTGGCTTGGTACCTTACTTGTCTCCAATTGTTTCTTACTTTTGTAGTCAGCAGTTTTAAATTACCAAGTTAACTATTATTAATAAAAATTAATGTCAGTCGTCTTGAAAACTTTACTAGTTGTTTAGGGAATGTCAATTTAATAATTTATACTCACCCCACATTCTCCAGTACTCCAAATCTGAATTTGTGTTTTAGAAGAAAATAGTTGATAGTAATTAAAGCTACTTCTGTGGGACCTCTGTAAGACCGATTTATAAAAGAGCTATATTTGCAGCCTGATGCTGGCATACTAAGTAGCTGCCTAAGAGAACAGCAACTGAAGTTTGTATCTTTAAAGGATGAATATTGAGCTGTATTTGTTCAACAAGGTTAAACAGTTTTAGTGGCTGCACAACCCCATGCATCCTAAAAAAAAATTAAATCCTGTGTAGGTAGAAACGTTCAGTTATCCAAGCGAAAAGTAATGTGCTAGAAGTTATTAACCGCAGTTTGAAACTTGATCGCTGTCACAAGCAGTATGGGTCTAAGAGGGCTTTATGCAAAGCTGCCAAGCCAGTTTTTGTTGCATTCTGTGTTGCAGTTGCCCTGCCCTTTTATAGGGCTTAGTTGGCTTGAAGGTGACAGAGCAACTGATATTTGTCACAATTAGTCTTATCCCCCAAATTATGAGATGCTTCACAGGTGCTTGCTGTAGAAACCTGACAGTTAATTTTTCCCCAAGTCATAGTTTTAAACCTGAGGGTGCTTAAAACAGGGAGTATAAATAATTACTGCAAGGCCTTTTTAAGGCTGAATTGTTAGTGAAAAATTAGCTCACACAAAAAGCAAGCAACCAAAGTCCTAGTGTTTATCGTTTATATTTAAAAACTTTACTCATAATATGTAACTTATTACAGTGAAAACTTGGCTTTATCTTGCATGTTATCAGAATGCTGAGCAGTGGCGTAGCGAGACCTAAAGCTTCATGTGTTTTGATGAAATCAGAACCAGTGTCCTGACTGTCTCCCAGTGCAGTGGGTTGACACTTTGGATCGTGGTCTCTCTTTTAAGACTTTGAGCGGTAGTCCTAGATGAATGATTTCTGGCATGGTTGGCAGTCTGCGCGTTGTAGGTGTGGCATTACAGTACCTTGTTTTAACCAACCGGTTGCCATTTTAGCACCACTGTAAGATACGTGTATTTGAAAGAGAGATGGTTTCCGCCCAGATCCCATTCCATTGACTTTTCTCCCTTCATTCTGCAGATTTTCTCCTCTTCCCCCATAATCCTCCTTTGCCTGTTGGTAGATTATTGGGTGGGAAGCATTGTTTCTGCTAGAAAGACATGGTTATTCAGAGGTGCAGATTAGAGGTGTGTGAGGACACTCGCCTTGTGACATTTACTGCTACTTAAGTTTGCGATTTCTACTCTCACTTTAACCATCTAATGCTGCTCTGCAGCATGTCTTCTGTAGCATGAAGAGATGGGCTGTCATTTGGGAAGGGAAGGAGGGGCTGACCTGTTACAGTACCAGTAATAAAATATTTTGGGGTTTTAGTTTACAAGATTCAGTTCACAAAGATTTCAAATACTAATTCTGCTAGTCCAGCTGTAGAGTAGCTTTTAATCATTATATGGAAACTGTCTTCACTATTCCTAGGCCTTATCCTAACTCTTTTCATTATAAATGCATTTTGCCTGCTCTAGTGTCCTTGTTTGCTTGAAAATGGAAATACAAAATCCTGCTCATCTGTTGCAGAAATGGGTTGACTGATTACACAACTGAAGATTGATGCACTGAGCTGATGAACTATGAGTACTAGGTGTTAGAGCTTGTACAGTGGTAGAAACTGCGCTAATGGACTGAATTCATTATTTAAAAAAAAAAGAAACAAAACCAAAACTTACTGTGGGTATTAAAGCAGCCACATCTCACTGAATAATTTAACTTCTTTTCTTTCCCCCCCCCTCCTCCCTCAGGTCCCAAAACAGTGTTTTTCTGGGCACCTATTATGAAATGGGTAAGTATAAGATGCCAGCTGGTGTCTTGATGTCAGTCAGAGGGCAATCTGCAGCAACCCATTGAGCAAGCAATAGTTTCCAAGCAGATAGCTGAACCTACAGAAAGATTTAATACCGAGGGTCTGATTTTTAATATATGGGGAGGAACAAAATTAGCCTTAATAACATATAGCACAATATGCAAGGGATATAGTGGGGGAAAAATGCTTTGTGGAAAAATTGTACTCTTCACTGAAAGTTTCACAAAATCTTACTCTTGTGAAACATTAACTGTTGCTCAAAGTAGGCATAAGCTAGCATATAATTCAAAAGTCTTAAAGCATGTATTTCTTCTGAGATTAAGGAATTTGAAGAGTATCTTAAGGAAGCCAATTCCTAAGCCTTAAAGTTTGAAGGCAGGTTAAAGCATGTCAGAGTGCAAGGTAATCTTGAGAAAACATGAGCAGCCACTGCTGGGGAAAAAAAAAAAAAAGAAAAAAGGCAACTGCCAGCTGGTTCATATGTTTGCTATTGTGAACCCCAACTTTTTATAGGCCACAGGCAACACGTTACACTCTAAGCTGTAGCTTGGTTTCTTTGTCAATCTAAACTGGAGCTGCAGTAACCATGGTTATTAACCTTCCAGCGGCTCTCCCAGGCAATGTGCTCGAGCCCGAGTGTACCAGCGACTCTTCTGAGCAGGCTGGTGTCAACTGCTGCTGTATCAAAAGAGCTAATACACAGATAGTTTCTCTTTTGTGAACATGCAGCTCTAAGCTTACAGTGAATTTCTTCACTGAGAAATTAAAATGACTTCCCCTACACGGCAAAGGCACGTATACTGCAGTTACTGAGGTGTGCTGAAAATCTGTACCTCCGTGGCACCATGGCGGCAACATCAATCCCATAAGTGAGGCAGCACACAGAAGTGTCTACCCTTGAAAACCGGTTTCTTGATTGGAGCCAAAGGAGTCCTTAGTGGCAGTCAGTGAATTAAAAGCATTAGGACTCTTATTTGTGGAGTTTTGGGAGGGGTTTGGTTTTTCGTGAAATCCTGTAATGTGAACATGAAATTGTATTTCCAGTAGAGGGCAATAACACAACAAAACAAATCAAGCAGCATGTTTGCTAGTAATGTGGTCAAGTAGATCAGCCAAGCTATTCCTCGCTTCACCTGGAAGTTTTCTACTTTTACTGAAATAATATTAAAAAAGCAGCACTTTTTCCTCCTCAGATGAAGCTGAGTGAAGACTATATCGTGTCACACCTACATCTTTACCAGCAATATCTTAGTCTGAGCTTTAGGAAGAAGGGCCTTTTTTAGATAAGCTTCGACTTGTTGCATGAAAACCAATTTTTTTTCAGGTGCTTTCTTAAGCAGCTGTGCTTAAATTAACCTTGTTCTTAAATTAATACAAAATTGCCACTGCCTGGGATTTTATTGGAAGCCAGTTGCACCCCCCATAACTGCATTCTTACTCCTACCACAAGGGCTAGAAGTGGATGGTGTCTCAGAGTCTAATTGCTCTGCTCGTATAATGCATGCCATCTCCTGCATAATGCATATAGAATAAGCACTGAGCTATGAAGCAACTTCCCCCTTGTAAAGCGTTTGATCTGTTAGAGGAAGTCCTGGTACTGGACTGGTGCTCACTGAATTTCTCTTTACAGGGTTTGGTATGTGCCGGAATGGCTGATATGACCAGACCAGCAGAAAAGCTCAGCACAGCACAGTCTGCAGTACTAATGGCCACAGGTAAAGCCAAAGTTACTCCATGCTTTTACACAGCACTCCCTCTAAAACTGTATGCACTTCTTACCGAATCCTCCCTCAGTACTAATCCACTTCTACAGAAAAGGCTTAACTATAATATGCTAGCTCTCGCTATTGCTGTCGGATGGTGATTCTAGGACAGACCTATACTTGTTACTAAATCTCTAAGAGTTCTGTGATTATATAAGTGTTTTCTACATGTGTCTTAATTTGGAATTGTCCAGAGCAAGTTGTTATGAGTTAGGATATGACTGTCATCCCTTAAGTTACAATGATACCACTCATTCCACTAAGTGACCTCTTTTGCTTCAGGTCAAGTAATTTTGAAGTCAGTCCAAGATATAGTGACTTTTTTAGAACAGACTTTAAGGGATTAAACAATGATAGGGTAATTACACTAACGTAACTGGAAAGAATTTCCATGTGTTAAAAGAACTTGGAAGCAGTGGTACAGGGACTGCTGCACTGCGGTCCGCCGTGAATTTTCACCCTGGCAGAAACAATATTCTGTACTCGAGGTGTTCCACCAGATCTTGTCAGGGGCGGGACTTGTGGCAGCTAACGCTGAAAATCTAAATTACAGCTGCCACCTTCTTCCTTCTCCAGACTTTACTGTGATATCTGACAGAGTGCTGTGCATTTTGCATGATATGTAAACCTTTCTTGACCGGTGGATTCTGTACTCTCTAAGCTGGTGCAGCAAGCTGGATATACTACAGCAAAATGCCAATACCCTGCAACTGTGCTGGAGAATTAAGGTCTAGGCTGCTGTAGAGTACAGAGGATCTTTGATATTAAGACTATGATTGACCTTATTGTCCTGTTATTTTGGAAAAATTCAATACATGCCCATAGCTGTCCCAGTGGCACTCAATGCGCTTTTCTGAGAAATGGCTAGTTATAAGAAAAGCAGTTGTCTAACATGAAGTTATAAAACTTGTTTACTTAAACTAGCCCATGATTCTGTCTCCAAACTTAGGGGAATGTCTGAATATTTCACTTTAAAGACTTAACATCTTTAAACTTTCCCTTTCATTCAACAGGCCTTATTTGGTCAAGGTACTCTCTAGTTATTATTCCTAAAAACTGGAGTCTGTTTGCTGTGAACTTCTTCGTTGGCTGTGCTGGTGGCTCTCAACTCTTCCGAATATGGAGGTATGTATTAAGAAGGGCTACTCTACATGCTATAACTAAGCATTCACACCACCTCGTCTTAACCAGGAGTTTATAAATTCTACCAGCCTCAATATCAGTGCAACAGGCAAGAGGAAATAAACAATTGATTAAACATTGCAGAACTTTTTTGCTACATCGTTAGTTTTCCAGTTGAGTGAGAGTGAAGCTTTAAATATTTTCAGTATAGCTAGAACATATTTTAAGGAACGCTGTATGTAAGCTGTAGTTTCTGGGTCTAAGGCATTCTTTAAAAGCTGTAGGTCCGACTGACAAACAGCCTAGACTTTCTCCTCCTCATAAGCTTTGCACTTCCATCAGCTTTCAGTGTTGAATCGTGTCAGTTCCAGATGAATCAAAGGGTTCTTAAGCAGAGCAGCTTTTTTTATTATTATTATTATTTCTTGAGGGAAAACATTGAGTTCTCTGGCTTCAGTACTGGCCAGGAAGGAGGCAAACTTAACAACTAATTTGGAACTTCTTACGTGAACTAAACTATCCTATCCTGAGTTTCCACCCTCAAGCCCATTGTAATTTTAAACCTCCTCTGCTGAACAGATTGTTAGGAAGACACTGTTATTGTAACTGATGTTCTATTCTTAGTCTGTGCTTTTTTCCTCCCCCCCCAGGTATAATCAGGAGCTAAAAGCAAAACAACAAGAGCAGCTGCAGCAAAGAGATGCTTAACCCAAAAGGTCAAATTCAACAACGCACAAACCCTTCCCTGTGGGACCTAGCTTCACTAATTTTAACTTTTTTTCCTCTGAGAAAATAAAGAGGAAATCTAAATATCTAGAGAGCAAGTGTTTTCTAAGTGCAAATAACAAAGTATCACCATACATTTAAATAAAGTACAACCTTTTAAATTGAAGTAAAATTGTGTGTCTTACATTGTCTCTTAAAAGAAACTGATGGTGAATTGTGCCTAGAATGAGTTACTGGGCCCCACCTTATCTGACTCTACTGAACAGTGCCGGGAGTGACACAGTGCTGGTGACAGTCAGCCAGAGCCTCAGACCGAAGTAATCTTCTTCCATGTCACGGTCAGACCTGGGTGGGGTTTTACCATGCTTTCAGTAACCAACAACAGTAGCATTTGCATTTCATTCCCTGATGCTCTTCCCTAGTAGTGTAAGGATATTCTTTTCAGCTTCAGCTATGTGTATCTTCATTTGGTTCCCAGCCACCACTGTCTTTAACAAGAGGAGGGCAAACTAGTATGTGCCACTGGTGTTTTAGCTTCTGTCATCCTTTACAACTAGAGGCAGAATATGGGTGCATTTAAGTACCTGGCTCTTGGGAGTGTGAAAAATAAACAGCCAAAACTTATTACTTGCTTTCCACTCCCTCCTTCAGTACATACAGATTTCCTGTGAAGGTATGCCCTCAGGAAACATGTACATGCCAGTTCTCCAAAGCTTTGGAGGCAGTGGTCTGCTCCCATCTGTGGCATGTCTGTGAACAAACACTGAAGCCCTTCCTGAAAGTCAACATCTCTCCCTACTTACTCTCCTGTAAAGAGGGGAAATGTGCCACTGTGAAATAGCTTCTGAGCAAAGCAATTGTGCTCAGAGCATGGCATCAATGAGCTTCCCTGGCAGGTTCTCCGAGACCTCTTCCACCAAAGCTAGGAGTCAGTACCAGAGCTCAGGAATTTATATCCAGGAGGAAAAGATAACTGAGAGACAGAGTAGCTTCTTCAGGATTCAGCTTTCAGGAAAATGAAGGCCTGGAAATACTGGAGTTTTGCAAAGTCCTGTTACTAAGTCTCTCTCCACCCCTGCTTCCCCCCAATCCCATTTGAGTTGCCACAAGGGTGGAGAGGAAAGCGTTCTATAGTTATAACAGCTACAGCACCTTGCTGTGGCACTGATGTCCCCTCCTTTCTCACCCTATGTAGAACGTTACATTATCCTCTGCGAAGTATTTGTGCAGGATACTTTAAGGAAAGCATTTTCCATTCTTACAAGACACGCACCTGATAGTCTGTCAGCTCCCCTTTTTCAGAAGCTGTCCTGCCACGGAGCTATTTCTCTCCTATGTGTATTCTGCTACAGTTTCACTTGCATTTCTTAGTTCTCCTAGCTGAAGCGGTAATACAGGGTATCAATTCAAATGGTGAACTCTCCAGCTGTGTCGTTCACGGAGCTGACAGAGACTGCAGCAACTGGAGAATATTGCCAGAAAGAGAGGTGGTGTATCTCAGTCCCTACCCAGATAAGACTCGTCCAGCAAACCAGTAATGGGAAAAAAAAGAGTGTATTAAAATATTCACAAGATTACAATAGAAAACATGAAAGTCCATTCAAGAAAAAATATCCAAGATAACCGTTTCCAGATGCGTCTGTAAAAGCAAAAGCACTAACAGTTGGTACACTGGCTCTTCATGTAATCAGGCCATGCAATACGTATCTAGCTCCCTCACACAGATTATACACCTGTCTTTACAGGTGTTTGTTCTCTTGCATACCTCCAAGACAGAGGTTTACAAAAGAAGAGTACCCAGTCTATGTTTCCAGTTACATTTACCACATAAAAACAGCTGGCATTGCAGGGAGACAGAAAAGATTGCACAGCACATTGATCTCCAAAGGCATTGAACTTGCATTTTAGAGTGCAAAAATACCTTTAAATGAAAGGGCTTAT
>NW_008824791.1:4313885-4323437 GCF_000699105.1 Pygoscelis adeliae
AAGAGTATAATTGCTGAGCATAGTTAATATGATTTTGTAGTCTCCCATATAAACACGTTACCTAAATACTAGCACCGCAGGGGCGTGGCCACCGCCCAGAAGTCTTACCCACCTTCTCAGCTTTGATGGTTTTAAAGAGCAAATATTTCCATCACCTATTATACAATAAGAACATTCTGTATTTGTGGCCCTAGGGAGGTACATTAATAATGTAAAATTCCAAGACAAGATTTCAATACAGAGTGAAGGTGTTTTGGCTATAAATCAAATAGCCCACACTTGACCTCAATGAATCCACTCTAAGGCAATGCAGCTTCTAAGTTGCATACACACATTTACTGCAGTTACAAGACAGATGGTTACCTAAACAGTTCTCACAGGTTTAAAAAAGTTAAAAACCTAATTCCAGCTCTTCTAGTCAGAAATTGAAATATCACTAAAGCTTTGAGAGAAAACCAAACCCTATGGGTCTCCAGTTTAAATGACACATCTGTACTGGCTCTTAATGCCATTTCATGAACATGCCGACCATCTCCGTCACAGAACAACTGCTGAAGTCAAAAGGGGCAATGGAGATTTGATGTACTGAGTACAGCTACCAATTTACTTAGATTGATACTTTATAATTATTTGTAATCCTCTTCTCAAAATTCATTTCTGGTAACCAAAAATAAGGAAGAATATATCCACTGTTAGTAAGAAGCCAAAACTTTTCCACCTTGCAGGTCTGTTAAAAACAGGGAAGATGAATGATGCCATTCATATCCCTGGCTCTAGGGGGTGCCAGCTGGCTTAGCTGCCAGAGCCCAGGCTGGCGGTCCAAAACTGCACTCCTACAATGGGTAGAAGATCACTTTTACCCATAAAAGACCTTTTTCTTCCCATCAGCTGAGAAATGGATTTCAGATTGATCCCAGTTTTGTTTGGATGATGAATAAAAGAGAATTCATTGCAAGTCTTTTACATCACACAGACCTTCCCCAGCTCCACTATCCAAGAGTGATGACCCACCTAACAGTTTTAGTCATTTGCTACTGCCTCAAGAGAGGCTGTCTACCCCTCAGCTGTGCTGCAGCAAGACTGCCATGCAGCACTTCTCTTTAAAATAGATGGTCCTAAAAAAAGCCAGCAGCAGTACTACAACAGGACAAGGACAACACAATTAGTGTTCCTCAAAGTCCAAGCTGTTCCTTTCCACCTGTAAAGAGCAGCATCAGAGAATTAAGAGAATAGCAGTAGAGCAGAGTTAAACTTCTGGTCACCATAACATCAAGATACGATGCCCTTGTCTGACTTCAATCTACTGCTTTGATGAGTAGCAAGCAGAGAAGTCCTCTGTCTCCTGAGACTTTACTAAGCCAACTTAGCGTCAGTCCCTTTCATCAGCACAGGTTATCGTATGATTAAACAAGCTAACATAACCTGAGGGACAGAAAGTTCACGAGTGTTGTCTCACATTGCCTCAAGTTCTTTAATAGCTACATTGTTCACGCTTCCATGACCAAAAAAAAAAAAAAGGTAATTCAACAGCCTTCACACTGGAGAGGGATTCAGGCTGATTTCTGCTATTCCTGGGGGAAGGGACTTTTGTTTCTTTCTAAAAAGATGTTCAGCATTTTTAAAAAATACTTACAAGTTCATTCTGCCTTCACAAAGAGGATCCAAGCAGCCATGCAACGAGCCTCCTCCATGTAGGCAGTATGAACATACCTGTAGCTAAACAAAAGCAATGGAAGGAGATGTTTCCTAAAGTTAGTTAGCACCAACCAGATCAGTGTGTTTCTTGAAGTTAGCACCAGATCAACATGTTTCTTAAAGTCAGCACCAGATCAGGATTGTGCTCAGATTCTCCAGTATATTCCAGCAGGAAAAGAAACAAACATTAGTAGCAGACTTCAGAGCCAAGGACAGCCCTATCTTCTCATAGCAGCACGTTTTTGATCGCTACATTCATCACATTTCTCCCTCTTACTCCAAAATGTCTGGGGAGAAAGATGGTGGTGCACAGGGATGAACACAGGCACATCAAAATCAAGTTTCTCCATCAACCATGTCAAAAGCATTCGTTTCTTACTAAGTGTAAAACAAATGTTGGGAAGTAATAGCCTGGTAGATAAGAAAAGCAGCAGCAGCAGGATTCATCCTGATCTTGATAAGGCTTCTAACAAAGGCAGGTGTTGTCAGGAAACCAGTGAAGTCTGATCCTGATGAAAGAACATAGTGTTGGCATACCCAACTTTGCTGGGGAAAAAAACACTGTACACAAAATAGTTATTGAAGTTGCACTATCATAATTAAAGGATTATCTAATGTGGTTCTGAAAGGGTCTGCCATGGGCCTAAAACTGTTTTTCATTTACTTGATGTTACAGTGGAATGTAGGCTTAAGTCTGCAAATATCAAGCTAAGAGTTGCAAGATCACTGGAGGACGGGATGAGAATTCAAACCAAGTTTTCAACAGACGAACCGAAGATGAGGTCTGGAAAAGCCATAACATAATTTCAGTAGAGACAAATCTGCAGACAGTACAAAACCAGGAGAAGTTGCTAGCACACCAGATGGTTGTGCTGCCATTCAGAGGGACCTGGACAGGCTGGAGAATTGGGCTACGAGGAATTTAATGAAGTTCAAGAAGCAGAAGTGCAGAGTCCTGTACCTGGGGAGGAACAACCCCATGCACCAGTACGTGCTGGGGTCTGCCTGGCTGGAAAGCAGCTCTGCAGAAAAGGCCCTGTGGGGCTCCTTGTGGACACCAGGTTGAGCATGAGTCAGCAGTGTGCCCCTGCTAAAAAGAAGGCAAATGGTATCCTGGGCTGCATTAGGCAAAGTATTGCCAGCAGGTCAAGGGCGGTGATCCTTTCCCTTTATTCAGCACTGGTGAGGCCACACCTGGGGTGCTGGGTATAGTTCTGGGCTCTCCAGTACGAGAGAGATAGGGACTTACTGGAACAAGTCCAGTGCAGGGCCACAAAGATGATAAAGGAACTGGGGCATCTTCCATATGAGGAAAGGCTGAGAGGGCTGGCACTGTTCAGCCTGAAGAAGAGAAGACTTGGGAGGGATCTTATCAATGTGTATAAATACTCAATGGGAGGGAATGAAGAGCACCACTAGTCTCAGTAGTGCTCACTGGCAGGACAAGAGGCAATGGACAGAAATTTAAAAAAAAGGAAATTCCACCTGAATGCAAGGAAGCACTTTTTTTACTTTGATCACTTAGAGTGATCAAACAGTGCAGTGGAACAGGTTGCCCAGAGATATTGTAGAGTTTCTATCTGTGGAGATACTCAAAACCCAACTGGGCCCGGTGCTGGGCAACCTGCTCTAGCTGACCCTGCCTGAGGAGGTGGGGTTTGGACTAGATGATCTCCAGAGGTCCCTTCCAACCTGAACCATTCTGTGACTGATTCTGTGAAGTAGACTGAACTAGGAAATGGGTAAGAATCAGAGAGAAGGGGTTATGGAAGACCAAACTGAAAATTATTTGCTGCTACAAAAGCCAACACTACATTAGGATGTACAAAACAGAAATCCTTCTACTATATGCTACTCTGAGAAGACCTCAGCTGGAATCCCACTTCTAGTTTTGAGCACCAGATTTCAGGTGCTCATTTCAAATGGGTCAGCTAAAGAAAGATCCTCTTCAGCACAAGAGAACGATCAGAGATCCTTAGTAATCTATGAGGAGTTTAATCTAGAAACAAGAAGCTGGGAAATTATATTCAAGTAGTAGACTTGCAGAGAGGAAGGAAATAAACTGCCCTCCGCATCCTCTGTGCAAATACAGGTTACACAAAAAAACACATCAAAAAAACAAAGACTGAAGTCCTAGATTTCCTCCAGAGGTCATTCAGCCTCCACTACAGGCTTTTAAGAACAGATAAAGCATCTCTAAGGAAGTGTCAGTGGTATAATGGAGCCATGGGAGAGAGGTGAGGGAGTACTACAGCTTCCAGATCCCTTGGAGCCCTTTTTCACGCTTATATGAAATGACAGAGCTTCGAGGAAGAAACATTTCATTGAAAGGTTCAACAGATTCTGAGGCAACCCCCTACAGCTATAGCTTCCTATCCCTTTAACTCACTAGCTCTTAAGTTTTCACAGGTAAACTACCATTTCACAAAATTCATCAGATCAACACTATCCCTGTACCTTAAAGGGCTAAGCTCGAATAGATGGGCTCAATACAGAAGTAAACAGTTCTGTGACCTGTGTTACACAGGTCAGGTAGGCCTAAACATTTCCTTCACTTAACACTGCTAAGACATACATTTCTGATCGCTAGGAGTCACAATTTGGCTTACAAGACCGAGTGAGAGTGTCTAGTTTATATGAGAAGGCAGCTTGTACTGAGAATCTGACCAAGGAAAGACGAATACCCTGTATACATAAAGAACACCTCAACAAAAGAAATTAGGCCCTATAAGCAAAAAAAGAATCTCCAGGTCAATCTAGAATCTTCAGGCATCTTCCAGTTTCTCCATTAATAATCAAGATAAAAATATTTTAAAATTGTGATGTGAGTTTTAACTTTCTCTGTTGTCACACAAGATACAAAAAAGAATATTGGCAATTTATAAGCAAAATTCTTACCGCATTTCAACATGCAACATTGGTCTCACTTCTGTACGATTAAATAGACTATTTACACACAATACATATATATCTTTCCTTCTGTATGCACATGCATTGGTCCTAGCCTAGGCATCAAAGGCCACATGTGAGTTCTCTGGGTCAAATCTTGTTCAAGCAATTCCAGTCTGAATGTGTGTTTTCCTTTGGATAGCTTAGGATCTCATCTCAGTTCTTCCGAATATCAGCATAAACCACAGACTCTGACTTGTTAATCTTGTCGCTGTGCTGTCCTCCGGAGTGATCTAACTGCGCGTAAATGACTGGGCCCTGGGAACAGAATAAAAAAAGCACAATCAGTATTTTTCAGAATAAGCCATATTGCCCCTCATTTCCACAGAGGCTGCAGCAAGACCAAAGCTAAAGCAAGACCACAGAGCTTTTATGACTGCTAACGGCACTTTGAAGCAGGTGGAATGAACCCTCACCTACAAATGAGCTCTAGTCTGCCACCTTTCTCCTATCAGAAGCATGCCAAACAGCACCATTTCCTCCCTTTAATACTGTTACAGCTGCTTGCTTCTCACAAAAAGCAAAATCTAGAATCCTTTGTTCTGAAAAGCAGCAATTCTTACATGCTATGGAGCAAAGATACATGGCTTAGTCAGATGCATGCCAGATTTAATATTTTTCAAGAGGAACTGTACTACAGATTTACCGGTAGACAGCAGACTGTACTTCCCATACTGCCACTCAAGTCCTGTAAATCCCAGCACAGCTGTACCACTCGGATAATGAGGGAGAGAACAAACCTGCAGCCACCTTATGGCACTAGTCACTGCCCAAGCAAGTGATGGGATCAAGACTTGCGCAGCAGTGAGCCAGAAAGTACTGAAACGGTGCAGTAATGCAGAATTCTTACCTGACTTTCAAGCCAACCCAGGTAGTGAGCACCTCCACAGACACACTGAGCAAGCATGGCCACACACCTTCGTTATATTTGCTGGGGTGCAGTGGAGGACATTACAGCACCATCTTTCAGCAAAGCATGCAAACACACCAGCGCCTTCCTAAAACACCATGTCCTCCAAAACACAGCCCACAGGAAAGCGAACTGCAGCTATTTGAGACGGGCTGAGGACAGGACTGCATCCTATAAAGAGCAGGTACCCAACAAGACCAGTGGGACCTTTATGGAAACGTCTGACCTGCAGCTCCCATTCTGCATGCCCCGACTGACATAAGCACAGAGCAGAAGGCTGTTGACCACCTACCAGGTGACCTCAGCAGAGAGACCACGCACCCACACACACCCCCCGTGGAGGAGGGAGAGGGACTGTCCTGTTTTGGGGTGGGTGGGGGAAATTACAAGGAGAGATCTTTTAGTTTGGTTGCGGCTTTTTTAGCAGTTTTTGCTTCAAAACCATTTCATCCATTTAACTCTGTTTCCCTTCTGTCCCAGGAAGTAGCAGCCTTCACAGGCATTTCTCCTACCCCTTTCTCCCCAGTACTTTTGGTATCCTGCCAAATTAGAAAACATCTCTATGGAACTGACCCAGACATCCTTCCATCTATCTTCCAAAGCAATTAGGGGCTAGAGATGAAAAGAGACCTTCTGTACAGAAAATTAAGTCCTTGAAGGACCATAAGTACACTTCTGCACAGCTGTTTTCCCCCCAACACAATGGCAAAGCACGCACCTGATAAATACCTTGTTCTCTTTCAGAAGAGATCCAAATTTTCTTCCTTCCAGGTAAAGTATTTCCCAAGTGATAAAGAGTAGAGGAAGGAGATGGACAGAAGGATGAAAACTTGCGAGCAGATATAAAATGCTGAATACAAATAACAGACTGAGAAAATGCTCAAAAAAGAGACACTGATGTCTTAGAAAATTCTGGATTTCAAGTCTCATTGGAGCCACTTTTTTTTTTCTTTTTCTGCTATTGGCTCTCATGTTGTTCTGGTCTCCAACATTGTATCAGGATTACATTACTAATTCCAATTAGAGTGCAGTGTCTATATAAACTTCAAGGCAAAGTGACCCTAAGGTTTATTTGTAAGCAATTTTGGAAGTCTCATCTGCCTGAGGCCATAGGTCAAGGGTATGATAAATTCAGCTTGAGAGCATTTCCTATCAGTTAAAAAAAAAAAAAAAAAAAAATCTACAACTGCATAAAGTACTCACTATGACGTTTCAAGTTTTGTTCGAGTAATTCCGACGGGTCAATTGTCTACCACAGGAGTTCACTCAGGATCAGTTATCTTATCACTATTCTAATTTTATGCAGGTTAAATATAGTTATTCTGCTGCATCTAGCATGTTAGGTGGTGGTGGAGAGACTGACTGGTGTGATCACCTATCCAAACCAAGCTATCATTGTCTCGATGTGTTCACTATCACCTAAGTAAGTGGTAGATTAGCTAAGACAGAGGAAAGGAGGACCAAGGATTTGTTATAATGCTCCATTTATTTGACTTGCTGCCAACTGATTTTCTAGCTGATTACAGTCAGCACCAGGGCCATTTTTTTTCCCTGCATTTGACACCTCCAGTGATCTGAATCTTTGTAAAGACTCTTCTTCCACAAGTAAAAGCTTCAAAAAAGTCTAAACAATTCAGAACTTTCACCTAATCCCAAATAAGCTAATCCTGACTCTTCAGATCCAGAAGATGGACCAGCACTGCCATATAAAACCCAGCATTTTCCTAAGCCTTGCAATTTTTCCATTCAGAACTGAAGGGAAAAGAATAGCAGGTGTACCGATACCTTGCTAAGGGTTTGTCAGCAGAGTCATGAATTGCAAGTTACAGCAAAGAAAAAGGAATTACAAAGTTAGACCGTCATGGTCTAACAGTGGTCTACAGTATTTTCAAATTTTTTAGATTCTCAAAGATGTTGCAACTACCACAGATTCCAGCTCCAGGAAATTTATCTGAAATTTAAATCAAGATTCCTGGCACCATGAACTGCTCCTTCCCAGGGTCCTGGGGTCCAGTTCAAAGCCTGGAACAGAACTCAAACATAGCCTGTTCAGGTATGTCTTAAAGCAGAAAGGGCAAAGCCGGAGATCTGCACTTAAGTTAATGTAGATTTAGTGCTCCCTGCTTCTACACTGGCAGACCTACCTGCTTAAGATCTCTACACCATACTGCTCTGTACATCAGAAATGCACTTCTATGGAAGTTACACTTTAAGATCACTGCTTCAGCCGGCCCAGAAATGAATACTCAGCTACTTGGAAAGCACAAAGACAAATGACAGCCACCTTGGAGTTAGCATATCTCGGGACAACAGGCATCTGCCTTCCAGTTTGCCTGCTGCAACCCAGATTACTAGCTAAACAAGGACATCCATGTGGGAACACATATAGTTCTTGCCCTCACTGGAAATGCTTTTCTCAGTCATCCAAATAAGTCATGGTAGAATACGAGTCACTACAGAGTGATGGCATGGAGAAGAAACACCACATACAAATTTGACAGGACAGAACATACCTGCTGAGAAGGAAGACACAGTGAAAACAAGTGGAGTTGATTTAACCAGCTGAACATTCACAGAATCAGATATGCGTACTTTCAGCACTCTGGGGCACTCCAGAAAGCAAGGTCCACACTTGATAAACTTGCACCCAGAACACAAAGGAAGCGCAGGCTCAAGTGCACTTTCAGCTGAGAAGTGATGTGGATAAATACTTCATCACTAATTCTTAAACTGATACATAAATAACAAAATGAATAAACTCCATTTAATAAATTTAATTTACATGCCGCTCTTTGAGAGTGAACACCTCTATTACTGTTTTTAACTTGCAGAGGCAGGGGTTGTGTATTTGTATTCACAGTTCTCCACCAGTGAAGCACAAAGCATTCAGTCACTTCCTACACATCCTACCAAGTAAAAGGCTACAAGGAAGTCCACAGGCCTTTACTGTTTGACCGCAGCACTGACTGTGTGAACCATTGGTCTAAAACTGCCAGTTTTAGACGCAAAAGTGTGCCTGAATCAGCAAGCAGCCTGCAACAACTGGGAACTGCTAGGAATCTGAGTATCAGCATTTCACCTACACAACAGCTCAAAAGCTTGAATACTATAACTAATTTCTTGATTACCAAGAAATACCGGGTTTTACTTATATGTGATGCTAGATTTCAAATATTTTAATTTCCATGTTGATATCACCCTTTTTTTAAAAACAGTGGGTAGAAGTTAAAAATATAAGTGTAATCAATTGAAATTTAGTTTCCTCACTGATTTAAACCATCTGTTCAAAATCTGATCTACCCTGATTTTATTGTGGATCTTTTCAAAGAAAAGTAAACATGTTTACTTGCTGTTCTGTAAAGATGGGGCAAATGCTTAACAGAAGGTAGAGGAACCACTTGCTGCCACAAATGTCTGCCAAGAAGAGAATCCAGACAAAGCACTCTTTGCCTGATAAAAGAGATTAAAAAACTAAAAAACTAAACTAAAACTAAACAAAACTAAAGCCATTTGCCATATTTTTCCTTTGAGGTCAGGAGTGTTCACACTTCGGGTTTTCCTTTAGGAACTTCCCTGCGGGAAGACCCTGGAGGATTCTGTCAAGGAATAAGCAGACTGGAGTGACTACAGAAGGGCAAAAGCACACTGATTCTGAGTTATCTTTACAAAGTTTAGATTTACTCTGACATGTTCCTTCCAGTACATTGAGACCCAGAACACTGCGGACACAGAAGGGTGAGGACGCAGCAAGTTTTCACACCAAAACATTACAGAGAAGATAAAAGTATTTTTGCTTTCAAGATGTAAGTGCAGCACAGCAAAACTTGTCTTCCATGTAGCTCTCAGGGCACTTGCATGTACTGCTTCGTATCATGACAGTAATTAGATAAAACATCTTTGTCTTTTGACCTAGGGAAGTTGACTCCAACAGCCACTGCAACATACATCCCACACATAAGCTTTTTGCCTTTTTTTCTTTTTTCGGGGGGGGGGGGGGG
>NW_008824791.1:4323469-4327112 GCF_000699105.1 Pygoscelis adeliae
CAGCTGTCTCATTCACCCATTCTAGAAGGCCCTCCCATGAACTAGAAGAGGAGCTTTATCTAGGCCTTATAGGCAGCCTGCTGCGACTAGACCCACTCCAGTCAAAATCTGATCTATTTTTAAATCTTATAACTTGAGTGTATTGCCTTTATGTTCAGAGAATAACTGTTCTCTGAAGTCAGTAGGTAGCTTTGTGGGCCTGTGGCCTAAAACTCTGGAAATACTACACCTGCCAAGAACAAGATGCATTTCAAAACCAGACTGTGAAGCCCAACAGAGTAGGGACTTTGACTTTACCCAGCTCACTGTCAGCACCGTATTTTTTTCCTGTAGTGTTAACACATTAACACGCATCTCCATTATTTTGTCAGGAGAAATTACGAAACCAGGTACTAACTCTGATTTAGAAACCCGCCAGTCCACACACTACTCTGTAGCCACTTGCTAAAAGGTGGCTAATTAAGAAAAAATCCATTTCAGACTTAAACTCACCCAGGATCCGTACCTCCACAGGAAAATTGCTGGGAATACACAAATCAAGAAGTAAGAAACTGCTTACAAATACGGAAATCCTGTACACTGCTAACAGGTAATCATATATTGTACAGAATCCCTGTCTGACTCATATGCTCTCTCCCCTCTGACTAATTTCCCATGGGATGTTAAGTCTGGATAAGAGCCACCTTTTTCCTTCAAAGTCAGCAGAACTTCGCCAACAGCAGCAAGCACAAGACAAAGCAATTTGTGGCAATTTCAAGCCCACAAAAGTTGGGTGGCTCAGCAGAGGAGAGCTCTCAGTAGCAAGAGTCACCTTCAAACTGATCATCACTGGTCAGTGTTTGCACTGTGCCGGCTCATTTCCTTGAGAAGTACATGCCACAGAGCCTGCACCTTCACAGTGACGAGAGAGTAAGTAAAATTCCTCCCCATTACAATCCTAGAACAGATTAGGCAGCTTTATGGGGTGATTACACATCTAGTAGATAATGTTGTCTCTACGTTAAACAGCTACCCACTGCCCACTCCTCATCCTTGCCAGGCTCTCATCCTTGCGCTTCACTACCACTTGTGTAACGCACAAGATCACAACCATCTTTTTTTATACATTATTACAAAAAGGGCATAAAACTCCATCTCAACTAATATCAAGACGCTATTCTTTCAATCACATTAAGCCTTCTATGGAAGAGTTCACCAGTCCCAGCTTACTGCTCATCCCTTGTTCTGAGCAGACACTTTTACCACACCCCCCCCCCCATCACCTTAACAGACAGCACCTAATGCATGTGTCCCACCCTGCCTTTTATCTTTTCCATACCATCTCCCCCACACTCCGGGAGGATCCTGCTTCGGGAAGCAGCAGGAAGCAGTTTACCTGGTGTGATCTGGCGGGCACGCTGTTTACCAGACCCTCTGTGTCGGAGGGCGACTTCTGCGGAGCCTGCTTAACCGGTGACATCAAGCTCTCAGATGTACTGCAGCTGACGAGGTGGCAGAGCAGAGTTTGCACGACAATGTTCAAGAGGCACAAAAAAAAAAAAAAGAACAAAAACAAAAAACGAGTGATGGCAAGATGAATGTGGCAGATTATGCCAAAGTAAAAATGAACACAATGGATTCTGAAATAAACACATATAATTCTCCATCTCTCCCCAGACATTTCTCTATCCTTCCTCCCACAGTCTCACTGGTAAGCAACATGAAGGACCAACCATTAACAGAGGACAGCAGCTCCTCCAAAACCCCTGTTCCCTAGATATTCCCATTCAACCCAACCTGTCTAAAACCATATGTGTTTTCTTCACTGAGGCTTCAGACTCAGTTAACAGTGGTAAACAGCGATTATCTTCTAACTATAAGCTAAATAGTCACTGAGGCAAGTGTTACACCAGTGCTACAGTTAGAGCAAACACTTGCAAGAGCCACCAGCACTCCATACCAGAAAGGTACTTCCTTACCAAACTCCGCATTATTTCCCTCGCTTTTGGTTAGGCTACGATCCCAAAATAATTCCGCCCACTCACAACAGACACTAATCTCTGAAGCAATTACTTTGAGAGTCACATGTGACATCTAAGCTATGTGCCCTGATATAGCTACTTGAATATCTAATCAGGCAAGTCTTGGTTTTCAAACAAGAAAACTGTCTTGTGGTAAGAACCAACACCCCTAAAAGAAGGTTGCCAGTTTTTACTCTCTGTTTGCTTCTTTCATCTGCTTAAAGCAGGACTGAAAAGAAAACAAGCCTGTGACAGACAGAGAAATGAATACCACAGAGCTAAGTATATGAGCAAATGCCCTTAAACTTAAGGTTAGTAGCTTCTGGGCAATGCAGTAATGGGTCTCTAAATGCTAGGTCTACCTCCTCGTACGCAAGCACCCAGGAAAGAAAACTAGCCACCTCCTTGACAGCAGACACGGGAGTTCCCTTTGCTACCACAACCGTCTGACCACTGGGCATCCTTTTCCCCCAATCTTTGTAGACAGACAGTGTACAAAGCAAGTACAGAAACAAACAAATGAGTACAGTGACATTAAGCAGACCACCTCCTCACAGGGCAATAATTTTTTATCCTTTGGTAAGTCTAACCATAGAAGACTTAGCTCCTCATACATGCAACAGTAAGAAAAAAAAAAATACTGCCCCCAGCCATCACAGCAAGGGGCTTCTACTGTCTCAGAGACAAAGCAGCCCTTCTGTTACCGAAATGATGTAATCATGAATTGTTTGCTTTATTCACAAAATTCCTCAGATCTACACTATCTAAAATTCACAGTTCAGGTTTAAGCAACTAATGCACTTAGATCACTGCAAGTTGTCAAACACCCGAACTGTCTGAGCCAGAGGAACACTTACAGGGAATTTACTTTTGTTTTGACACAGAAAGGGCTCTGAATTTCCTGTGCCTTAGTCAATGCACTAGCAAGTTCACTGTTGGAAGAGATGGAGGGACACCATCCGGGATAAGCAGCAATCCCACCCCAGCTAGACATGAGACAATGAAACCCAAGCACCCAGTGAAATGCATCATCCCTTTGCCCACAGATTCCAGCACAAATTACAGAGAAGTTATGTTAGTAGAGAGCTAGCTGGTTAGTCAGCAAAGGAAGAGGAAATGTGTACACATACACACAGGTATTAACAGCAACCACCAACTTGATTAGTTACCATGGTGTCTAGTGGGACTGGAAGAGAAGACCCAGCCCTGTTACATTCCCAATCTGGCGTCTATATCAGGATCTCTGTAAGGAGAGGAAGGTAAGCAGGATCCGATCCCAGCACACCAAGGCAGAAAGAAAAAAAAAAAACAAAAAAACACCAAAGTCAGAGCATGAACGGAGACTGTGGCCATGCAGGGGTTCCAGATGCCGCGCAGTGCCCCAGCCCACCTCAGTTCAAGGCAGAATGGTTATCTAAGAGTAAGTGCATCTCACCACCACCACACACCGGGTTAGCATCATGTAGAAGACAGTCCTTAAGTTTGGAGGGGGTCACAGCACACTTGGTTTCTCTTTACACGTCATGCAGAGCTGGCATGGTCAGTGAAAGCAGTATTTAAACTTCAGAGATTACTTTCCCAAGAGAGTAGTTAAATCTACTACAAGAAATTACAGTGCATAAACTACTGCTCAAGGCTCAGCA
>NW_008824791.1:4327136-4337590 GCF_000699105.1 Pygoscelis adeliae
AGCAGGAAGACACTGGAGAGCAGGTTACTGGGAAGCAAGGCAAGCGGACCACCTTACACACACTGCTGCTGCATGACACTGCAGGCTTCTTTTCAGTTCTTAGGGGAAGGACACATGCAGAACGGGAAAACCAGGCTTTCCACACAATTTTGAGCACGCACAGCCTCCTTTGCTATATTTAGCCTTACCATTGGGCAATAGCCAACTCACTTTCTCTAAGCTCTCCAACTAGGAAAAGGACAGGGCAAAGTTTAATTTAGAAATACCCACAAGTTTATTTTTGGAATTATTTTCTTTTATCCCACAGGCAACCCAAAGAACCTGCAGGAAGCAGGAATATTTGTTGGGGAAAGAACAGAAGAAAGTTATAAGTTTGGGGTTTGTTTCCAAGACTACATACATAATTTTCATTCTTTCTTATAGAAGCAAAGTACCAGCTAATTAGAGAGGACAAAAAAGGAAACACCTCCCCCACCAGCACCAAGCTCCACCACCACAGGACTCAAGTCTGCCTTTGTTAGTTCTTCTTGCTTTTTCATATGCCCCCTCAAAGATCTGTGCTTCACTTTGGAGTTATCCTCCTAACACTAAAAACCTTGCAGGGATGGTAACAGTTAACAAAAAACAGACAGTGAATGAGAATGGAAGCAGAGTGGCTATTCTCTCCTTACTTTGAAGTGTGGTGATGAATGGGGTTTTGGCAAGTATACTCCAGGCTCAGGAGCCAGACACTGGTAACTGAAAAATCCAGTCTTAATCTCAACAGAGATTTCCTTAAAAGTGCATGTGTGGCACTTTTCCTTTGGGGGGTTGGCGGTGGTAGGGGAAGCAGGGCTGGAGGGAAGGGAAGGGGAACAGACCAGAGCTAGGGGATCTTGGATTCAATGTTCTTAGGGCATATATGCTTGTGGCTGGGGATCAGCTCCAACATTTAGTGATTTTCAGGTGCAACTGATGGTCAGTAGGTCTTTTCAAGCACAGTACAAAGATAATAATTATAGGCAGATGACCAGTGTTCCACATGGCCATACTCTACCTCTAGTCATGGTTGCCAAGACTTGGCTGAAACAACTCCTACCCCCCTCTAAGCCCTCCCTCTGATCCTGCTGCTGTTCCTCACATCATCCACAGGTGAGGAGGGAGATCTCTTACCCAGAGTATCGTTTTTTAGAGTTGTTCTTTCTGATGACAAGACACACGACAATAGAGATGAGCGGTGAGAGACCTGTAACCGTACCGATGACTATCCCTGCCACCATGGCAATGGGGAACGCAGGCAGGCTGTCTGGGGAGAGAAGGGAGAAAACATTCAACTCTTCTGCATTCCCTGATTAACAGAAGTGCAAACCACAAATGCTCTTGACCTTGGATTCGTTTAGAGCAGAAGGCACTAATGTAGTATCCAGGAATTGTAACATGCAGCCTAAGTGGTAGTGATAGCAGGCAGCCAGCAGAATAATGTATGAACAGAGCACACACCAAGAGTGTTCTTAATGTCACTGTCCTTCAGAAGAGAGTTTATATTGAACCAATAATTTTTACATGTCAGGAAACACAAGTGACAATGAGGACAACCCTGTCTCATTTTGTACCTGAAGGGAAAAAAAAAGTTACATTCATCTGGCAGTTCCCAGCGAGGTCAACAGGAAAAGGCAGGCACACTTGAAAGCAGATTTGAATGTAGCACATTGCTAACCAACTAAGAGTGCTGAAGGCTGGGTGTTCTCTGGGTCGCATGCAGCAGACAGCCTAGTTACTACCCATGATCACTCTTAAGAGTGTTTATACATGATTCTGGTCTATCAAAATACATCTCTATACACTTTTATAGAGTCATTCTTTCCCTTCTTAAGTCAGGATCATTGTACGATACTAGAAATACGCTTATAGGAACACAGTATCGCTTTACTGACGTTTTCCCCAATATAATTTTGGGGGAGGGTAGGCCAAGAAAGAGCAGCCAGAAATAAAAGCTAATCAGAGAACGAGTACAAAAGATGTACAAGATAAAGAACAACATACTACCGTTATAGCTTTTCCCAGTAAGAAATGAAGTCCCTCCCCCCGCATCATGTTTAATGCAAGGAACATCTTAGACCAGAGGGTTTCTTGCAAGACTCCATGCTACACTAGCTACTTGCACCAAATACAAGTGAATCAGCATAAGATCCAACAGGTAAAACATCCTATATAGAAAAAAGGAATCTTTCTCAGATATCTGTCTCTGATCATCACAAAATCGTTGAGGTTGGAAGGGATGTCTTGGGATTGTCTAAGTCCAACCCCTCTGCTCAAGCTTGGTCAGCTAACACAGTTTGCTCAATACTCTGTCCAGTTTGGTTTTGACTATCTCCAAGGATGGGAGACTATAATCTCTTTGGGCAACCTATTCCAGTGTTCAACCACAGTAAAAATGTGTTTTCTTATGTTCAGAGAGAATTTCCTGTGTTTCAATTTACACCTGTTGTCTCTTGTCCTGTCACTAGGCACCACTGAAGAGACTGGCTCAGTCTTCTTTAGATCCTATCAATGTACATAAATACCTGCTGAGAGGATCCCCCTGAGCCTTTCTTCTCTTTTGCAGGCGAGACAACCCCCCTTCTTCTCTTTTGCAGGCTAGGCAACCCCAGCTCTCTCAGCTTCTGCTCATATGAAAGGTGGTTCAGTCCCTTAATCATCTTAGTTGCCCTTTGCTGGACTGATTCCAGCAAGGACCACAAACCATGCTTATACAAAGCATTCCCAGCAAGCTTGCAGTCCCATTTTGACACACTTATCTAGAAGGGAGCAGCACAACACAGTACCCTGAAGCAGGGGCATCATACTAAGAAAACGGGGCTTACATTTAGTACTGTTTGTTTTGAGTTCAGTGACTTTCAGGAGAAGGGCTACCTGATCTCTAGCTGTTTCACTGATCACACCATCATTTGGCTGAATATCGCATCAGCAGCTTTCCTAGCCCTCCAGTGTTAGATGCCAATTCATAACAACATGGTAATTCAGAGTCTCAGTACGAAATTAAAGATGAAGACAAGTGCCACAATTTAGAGGAAGACATCCCTTCTTTCCAGAACCTTTTGGCAGCCTAGAGATCCATCTGCTATTAAGGAAGAAAGTCCTACAAATGGTAATACTTTTCAGGTACATAAGACTGAGATTGTGTTTGAGCCCCGTGCAAAGATAAACAAATTTATTTTGAGGCATATAAGAAGTACGAGTTCCCTAGTTTCTGTGCTTTTTCACCTTTCCAAGTGCAGGAATAACTGTCTGCAGAAACATCAAAACAGACATGCATTTCTGTTAGCAGACCAGCTGTTGCCTTGTACCCAAGAAAAAAACCACACACAGTTTTTCAGAGCAAGAAAGTAAGCAGCAATCCAAAACTATAGTGCAGAGTGTCTGCTGAAAGAGTGATATTAAAACTTTGATAGTTTTGTCATTTCTTTGGCTTAGGTGGGTTTTTTCGTTGGTTGAATTTGAGTAAAGGACAGCAGTTACGTTCTGTTGACAGCGGTTTTTAAGACTGTATTAAAAAAATGCAACCGTTTGGATGTGAAATTAGAGTCTGGTTTTATTGCCTCTCAGAACATGGTCCAACGGACTATAGAAAAGCTCACACAATTTTACGACCACATAGTTCAGCTGAAGAATGTCGTCCCCGCCATGTTTTTCTTGTATTTTTCAGCATTCCACAGTTACATGAACTCCTCATAAGTACTTGCAGAGCAGCCAGTAACTTCATAGTAACAGACATTCCCAGCTACATAACCAAACACCATCTCTGAAAGCTAACATTTAAGTTAATAGCTTAACATAAGCCAAAAATCAGCCTTTCAAGAACACTTTTCACTAAATATCACCGTAATTCAAAGCAACTTCCATTTTCGCTGAAAGTGTGTTAGTATCAGTTTTATGAAATAGGCAGGAAACTGAAGTTTTCTATTGCTGCTAAGTATAAAGATTTTCATAAGACAGTTCTAATTCTTTCCCCCATGAGAGTTCAGATCAAAGATGGACGACCTCCAGATAACACAAGCTGTCTTGAACACAGTGTTAAGTAGCTTCCTATTACAAGTAGGAGCAGCCTAATGTAAGGACTTGGAATTCCCCACAGATTTTTGTCATTTAGGCTTTGAACAATAGCCTTTTCCAGATTCAGAAGCACTAGTGAAAGAACAGTCTCGCTTCTCATCCCTGCCAGTAGGATTCTTCCAACATAGTTGATGGAGCTGTTTGTGCAAACACTATGTAGATGCTGCAGTGAAAATCAGCTGAGTTAGCTTGGCTTGGCAATTTTAAAGTTAAGCCAACCTGGAACTTATTAAATGTTTAATCCAAAATCTAAAGCTAACCAAGCATCTATGAGATCATTTAAATGTGTAAAGTATGTATGTGGCTTTAAACAGTTTACAACACCAGACACACGATTCAGAACAAATAAACGTATACATAGTAAAAAAAAAAAAATAATGCACAAGAGTCAACATGTACTTATTCCAATTGAAAAAATTTCTCCAGCTCAGTTCAGGATGAGTTACAACCTATTGTAAGAGCAGTACTTTCAGGTAAAGTCAGAATGCAAGACAGCATTACAGCTATTGCTTGAAAACCTGTTTTCAAGGTCTTCCTAAGAATTTGAAGACAATTGTTGCAGCATTTTTCTGATGATGGGAAGTACTGCCAAATACAGGGTCCCCTTCAGAAACAGTGAGATTCTCTTGTCCAGATGCTCCACCTATGGGGAAGCCGGCATGCAAATCTGTTGAAAAATACCAGCTGAATTAGTGTACTGAAGTCAGTCTTCGTTTGCTTAACCTGGGTTAAAATCTGAAGAGGCTTTGCCAAGACAGCCTGACTTTGCCAAACCAGCAGTTGCTTTACTGCTTCTTCATAGAGACAATCAATACATTGTAAGAAAATAAGCTGACCCTATTTTATATAGACTTCAAACTTCCAAGAAACAGAAAGTTCTAAGTGATGGCGGGACCTCCGGAGGTCCCATCCAACTCAAACTGCTCTGTGAAGAGAAGAGTTAGATATAACAAGAAGAGTTATAGACCTTGACTACATAAGTACATGGAATGACCTCACGAGCAGGGGTACACACCTGTTACAGCAGCAGTATCATTCTAATTAGAGCATACACGTAGGTATCATCCCTAACATATTAAAATCTAATGGAATAGCTGTATCAGCACTGCCATTTATGAATTCAACATTTATTCTTGTCCTTATTAAATATAAATTTGGAAATCTGATCACTATAACAACCATTTCATTGTAGGAACAGTCACACTTTTGCTGACCTCCAGCTTAGCTAGAACAATCAAATGTTTTGGATGGCCAAGGGAAATAAAGAGCCAAAATGACATACAGAATATGAGTGCTCTTGAACTGTGATCATTGTTAACAAATGCTAACCGGAAGCCTTAAATGACTGCAAGTAGCCAGCCCTTGCAGTTTATAAGGGTCACCATGGATACTGTACGAACATCCGAGTAAAAGAGACTGAACGCACATGCAACACAAACACCTTTGCATGGAAGACAGTAGCATTTCACTGTCTGTCAGTATGTGCTCGGGCCAGATTATTACTTTTGTTTTGCAGTATATATACTGGATGGGCTCCAAAAAGAAGAGTCTGCCACTTTCTCTCCTTGCTCCCCAGATTTCAAAAGTCATCCTAACCCTTGATGTAGCATAATACAGAAGAAAATTCATAGGACTTTGAAAGCATAATACAGAAGAAAATTCATAGGACTTTGAAATGAGAAGATGGGTTTCATCAAGGCTTCCACCAGCTTCTGCTAATACTTGTTAAAAGCATAGGAATTAGTGGGTATAGAGGAAAAGGATATGACATTCAGTTTTTTAAACAGTTGACAGAATATCAGTTCGATTATTAGGACCTGGAAGAAGAGAATTAAAAAGATAGTTGTTCCCTCCAGGCTACTCCCCCACTCCCAAGAAAAGTGATATAGACACAGAAGGGGCGGGGGGGAAGGAAAGTAAAAAATCATATAGGGTGAATACCTTTCTCCACAACTCTAACTCGGATTTCTCCTGGTTTGACAACAATGTCAGGTGGGTTCTTGACATCGCAAATGTAAGTGCCGTTGTCCCGGAACTGCATGTTTGATATACTGATAGAAGCATCTTTCTTGTTAAGATCTCCAGCCCAAGTGATTCTGTCTTTAAATGGTATGTCCTTTCCAGGGTATGGCTTTCCATTAAAGTAATAGAAAAACTGTAGTCAAGGAAAAGAGGATATAAGAACAATCCAATTAGAGATTACAGAGCTACCATGCTTCTCTGACTATTACAGCATCCTCCCAGAATCCACTGTATTATACACAGCTGTATTTGAGATTTTTTTTTTCCTCCTGCCTCACCACTTTAGTCTAGCTTGTTGCCTCGTGATCACATAACCTTGCTATGGCTTATGCCTGAATCATACTACCACAACAGACTGCATGTTTTGGTTTCCTGTTGGTTTTGTTTTGTTTTGTGGTTGGATTGTTTGGGGTTTTTTCCTGTTTTTTGGGACATGGGGTTTCGCAGACAAGGAGGTGGGGGAAAGAGAAAAAGGCTGGTAACCTGGGAATAATTAAAGGATAGAACAGTTCTGGATCACAGCCATCTGTCTTTCAGACATAGGAAGCCTTCTGCATCCTAGTAGGAAAAGGATACCAAGTTTCCTATCTCGTGTTTTGCTGTGTGTTACTTGCAACTACAGCACAGATAAATTAACATGCACTACCCTCCTTCCCTCCACCCCCAGAAGATTCCCATGAGCAATTTAGAGCATACCTAGCTGTTTTCCAGAAACCTTCACAGTGACTAAATAAAACTGTCTCCCAGTTTTTAGGTGACTAAGTTGCACATTGGCCCTGCACTCCCTAGACATGACCAAAAATCCTTGAAGAATGAACCTGTTTAGTACAGTCTGAGGAGAAGCTGCGTATTTCCTCACTATACCTGACCAAAATTGGAATTTACAGCAGTAGAAGCGCGTAGACTTCTACAGGACAACTCTGCTTTCAAACATATGGGATGTTTGAACACTGGCCATAACCCTAAGAGGTGGATCAAGGCTGTATTGCAGAAGCACATTCATTCTTAATTTCACATTCTGAAAGACAGCAAGACAAACTTAATTCAACCAAGAATCAAACCGAACTCTCCTCAGTTCAGCCTCCAGAGCATGGTTAAAGAAATTTAAGACAATATTCCAGCTTCCTCCTTCTACAGCCTTCTTTACGAAGCAGTCTTTCTGCCACAGAGCAGGCTGGCTACAAGCCAGTCCTCTTTCCATTCAAGTCATCTCCCGTCTCTTTTCCTGTTCCTACCCTTGATCTAAGGCTTGCCATTCCAACATTCTCTCTATCAGACCCACACTCTGAGTATGAGGCCTGATCATTTGGCAGCACAAATCTTATCCAGATCAGGTATGTGCACATGACCATCTGTTGTGCTGCAGTCAATCTGACACTTATTTGTTGTCTACAGGCTAGCATATATCCAACAAACTATCTCATCTGGTAGGAAGTCTGCTAGCACACAGTCATCTGTCAACATTTCGGAGGAAATCTGCATCAATCTGCAGCATTTCCAGCTGGATTATAATCTTGAGCACAGAGGCACTGCATTACCACACCCCTGTGCATGGGGGAGTCATCCGACTGGAAGTCTAGAAGGCAAGAGGCAGATTCCTCAGTTCTCTAGGTGTCCTCACCTGGGAGAGGAGAAATCACAAAGTAAAATATGTCCTGAAACA
The DNA here is from genome assembly GCF_000699105.1 of Pygoscelis adeliae. Classification (NCBI taxonomy): domain Eukaryota; kingdom Metazoa; phylum Chordata; class Aves; order Sphenisciformes; family Spheniscidae; genus Pygoscelis; species Pygoscelis adeliae. Next base: position 4,334,914 of record NW_008824791.1, read on the forward strand.
CAAGCTAAGTGACTCAAGCCACTCCATGCCTATGATTAAGTGATTTAACATGAGACTTCTTTTGAAACCTAAAGCTGATGGGTTTAGACTGGTTTAAGCCAATTGTGAAACTCTGCTGTCATCAGATGTTTCATTCACGCAGAGATGCCTCTATAACTGGGCATATGGAAGAGGAAGGGGACAAGCAGCGGAAGCTTTCAGTCAAGCCAGCCTCACCACATGGCCACAAGATTGCCGGTGCTGATTCTAAAGAGGCACAGAACCATCTTTTTCAGGAGAAGCATGGACTTAGCTCAGACGTAAGCTGATCATGAGATTGATCTTTCAAATTAATGCCCACCAAGCCATGTAATTGACATGACTTGGGTTCATAAAAAAAAAAATCTTCCCTCTATACCTCCCCCAGCCCCTCAAAAGAAATGGGGAATTAACATCAGTTCATGCTGGGTCACTTCTGCTCAAAGATAATTTGCTTTTCTCTCAGTTGTGCTGATAACTGCATCCAGGTAGAATGTCTAAATTGACTTCACTTCCAAAAAAAATATTATGTCCTGAAGTTGTATTTCTACAGAAAGGGGTTTGGACAGTGATGCAGAAAGGGAAGGGCAAATCAGGATATATGGTGGATATTTCTATGGGGAGTGGAAAACATACAAACAGATGGCTTCTTTTCACCCATCCTATTCAACATTGGCAGGAAATATGCTCTACTTCCTCAAGCTTTTGCCCAGCTACTGCTTTGGCTTCCCAAAGAGAAACGTTCCCTTTTCAAAACTAAATATTTATTCACTGCGAGTTCAGAAGCTGATTCTTCAGAGCTCTATATATTGAGCAAGATGCTCATACACTGTTTTGGATCGTCTCTGTTCTGAGCACTGAAGGGCTCCTAGAGTTTAAATGATCTCACCTCTGCAGCAGAGGGAAGGAGACAAACACTAACAGGCTGAGCAACCTGCTGTCCCCACATCTTCCCCGCTGCCCCAGAGTCCCTTGTTCTGCTTCATCTAAATTCACGCTCAGGGCAAGGAATAAGAGGGAAGCAGAAGTGTCAGAGAGCTCAGACTCAGATGTGCACAGCTAACAACCTACCAAAGCCACTTCTTTGAAGGTTCACACCCAAAGGATCTGAGCACACTTGGGCTCAACATACAGGAAATGAGTGATGGCAATTATTATTAGCTTAAGTTGCTTGCTAGTCTTGACTTTTTACTTGTCAAATAACTAAAATATGAGGATGTAACTGCTTACTGATTTGAGCAATTCAATTTTGTTCTGAAACCAGGGAGGCTGGTCTTATTTTAAACCCTTTCAAATACAGGCTATACAGTACACAAGCAGAAAATAAGCAACAAGCACAACACACAATGTAACACTGTAATAGTGGTAATTCAAATTCTGTGACTGCTATCATTCAGTGCACAGCTCCACAGCTCATTTCAAGTGCCAGAGGACACAGAACTTAGGAGAAGATTCCTAGACACTCATCTACTTCATGCATACTGCTACCACACCAACACCCCTCTCCTCTGACTAACAAAGTACTAGTATACTTTACAGCTGCTGCACACTCCAGTCTTTGCAGACATCTAGCATATGGCAATACTTTTAAACAACTCTAAAAAAGCCCCCCTAAAATCACAGTGATGGAGACAAGACACATGGAAGGAGGCTCCAATCCATATTTGCTTGCTCCTCAGAACCAACTAGAAGACCTCTGCACGCTTATCACAGCCTCCCCTCCCAGATTTGTTCCCCTACAGCCATTCCTTACTGAGATACGAGTTGCAGCTCCCTCTGGCTGAAAACTCCAAGAAACAGATGCTGCGCTGCTGATCACTTCCACAGATGTAAATGTGCATGGAAGCTTTGCGTCTGTCCCATTCTCCACAAATATCTCCTCCGGTGTGTTGACCTCTACTGCTGATACTTTGACTGTATGGGAAAGGTAAAGAGAAGAAAGAAGGAGAACAAACGGCATCAGTGCTGTTTCAAGAATCAGGAAGTTGAAGTGGTAACTGTTCATATCACATTGCCTGTAAGGGGAAAAGGTAAGAGACATCAACAACTCCTACATCAAGTGTGTACACAGACATTACATTATACCTGCAAAACAAACAAGTACAGAGCAGGCCAGTTCACTTCTCTTTCCTTGTATTATCTGTTACAGGACGTTTTCCATCCACAGATGTTTCCTCTACAGCAGTTTGTGGAAGTCAATTCTATAGTGCAAAGGATGAGTTTAAAACTCTTTCCTACTAGCTGCCAGCAGGCATTGTAATAAATAAGCCCCATCGGAGGAAGTAACATCTTGGACCCAGCTATTAGTCAGTTTCCTCTCTGCCTCACATCTTGTTTCCCATCTCCAGTTTTTCTCAGCTGTAGGTAGAACAAAAGCTCACCTCCAGAAAGCTGAGGAGTAAACCTCTCTGGCTCCCAGCTATGCCATCTGCTTCTGCTCTCTGGCATGCTTCAAGGTCTTCATGTGCAAGACCTCATAAATAATCACTCAGCTATAGTTCAGAAGCATGAGAGTAGTTCCATTTTTTTCTACCATGAGGCTTATGCACGGTCAAAACAGCAAGCAGACCACAACCACGCCCCAAATTTAAAGTAAGCAAGGTTAATATTGTGCTTGTACTGGTAGTTTTCCTACAGAGTAAGTGAAATTCAGTGTGAT
>NW_008824791.1:4337602-4353209 GCF_000699105.1 Pygoscelis adeliae
AACATATTCTTTATCTGGCACCTTTTAAACTGCAAAGACACTATCCCTATCCAGATTTAAGCAAAGATACATCTGTACATTCACTCAAGTTTATGTTAAGAAACAAAGAGTGATCTTGTGACATCACAGAAGAATGTCTTTCAGCATTTATGTCACATCCATGTGAAAGCAAAAATCTTGTGAAATCACTGTGGGTGGGTGCGCCTGTGACATGTGCCCCCGATAATTCAAGTAAGTTTTGATTCTTATTAAACCATGGTTTTCAGCATACAGATGGTACTAGTAATCTGCTTGTGATCATTGAGTCTATGTTTCTGGGCTACAATTTCTTAAATTCAGGGGTTTTCCTCACTTATTAGAGGAGGAAAGCAAGCCTTCCTGCTTTTTCAGTATCTTAGCTGGTTTATTTCTCAACTTTGAATAAACTAGCTCTTGAAGTAGGCAAACTGAAGAGAAAGATTCCAGTCAAAGACAGTTTAAAAAAAGAGAAAAACCCACCTACGTTAAGTCCTTAAATCATGGGGTTTATGCTTTTAGTCAGTGAGAGTTACCAGCTCAGCAGCCTTCAAAAGTTAGACAGAAAGCTTCTTTCAAGCGATATGACCATCCTAAGGTGTAGATTTGCCATAAACCAGGTTATTTTATCAGAGCTTAAAATTAAGCAAAGCCCATGCTCCATAGAGAATTTTAGAAACCATCTTTTACATATGCAACTTTAAGCCTCGTTCCCCAAGAAAACAAAGCTCACATGAGGTCTGCCACTTCCAGTCTTCCTCCCTCGCCCCAAGACTACCAAGTCTATTGGGCAACCCCAGCTGACCGGCTGCAGCACAGGGCCACCAAACACAGCAGGTAGCAGCAGCTGGCCCTGCAATACAAACCGCCTGCAAGCTCTGGAAGCTGTAGTTCAGTCAATGAAATGGCCAAACAATGGAAGGGATGAAAACACCCTGGCCATCTGGGTACACCGAACAATCACTATGTGCATGGCTTTGTAGGAACCGCTGTCTCCCACCCAACAAGCACGGCAAGCCAGGGGAAGGCACAGCACATGCCCAGGGGACACGGAATGAGCATGCAAGCACTGCAAGGGTGGGAGAATTAAACATACCAGTTTAATTACAATAACCAAAACCAAAAGAAACCATCATTCATTCACTTTGCCATTTACAGTCCATGCTATTCACTTCTCAAACTCACTAACTCCTCAGTCCTGTCAGGTTATCCCTGATCCCTCAGACTCCCCTGTCATCACTGCTCTCATTTCAAACAAGTGAAAGAAAAACAGCACCCTAAGGGAGGGGGATTTTCATCAAGAGGTTTTATCAGAGCTTCCTTTCTCTTGTATGGACTCTGACTATGGGCCAAAAAATATTCTTTTGTAAAACAATTACCAAATATTTATTTGGAACATACAAAGGCTTCTAGCAATTCAATGAAATGAACTCAGGGCTGCTGTGCTTTATGTATTTTTTCCAGCTAATGGAGTAGAAAAGAAAAAAAACTAAAATCCATTGTTTTGAGTCCAAGCCACAGAACAAGCCTCCCTTTCAAGCATTAAACAAGCAAGACGCTCTCAGCGTTTGTGTAGGAGGAACAGAGTCTGCACAGATATTGTCTGCTTGAATGTGGTACACAGAACGCCTTGCCGCACACAGGCAGTGGGTAGCACAGATCTGCTTAATGTAAAGAAGTCACTGTTCTAACTCACTAGCAACCCATGAGAGAACTGTAGCGAAGCAAAAGAAAAAAAAAAAATCCAACTTCTCCCTACAGTCTGGGAAGGCAGGAACTATGTATTCTTGTACAGATATTTTCAGCAAGTTTAATTTTCGTATGTCCTATTGTTGTCTCAACTTCATGTTTTTCTTTGCTCATTCTCTCCCCCTAGCCTAAAAAAAGTCCCTCACTTTATTTGCTCTTTCAGTGTGCATCGCTTCAGAAAAATTTTTCCTGCCTCTGTTGACTTACAGCATGAGACGTAAGCTCCTCAAATCTTAACGTGGTTGCTTGGAAGTGGTAGAGAGGCCATAACATTTGACATTTGTTCACCCTTAGCCCTCTACTCCTGTACTTTCACTGATATGGTGGCAGTTCCCACTACCTTGAACTCTTTGGCCTCCTCTGCCATTATAAAATCCACATGGATCATCTCCAGCTCTAGCTCTTTTCTTTCTCTTTCCACATTTGCCAGGGTTACATCCTTCTTCCAGCTCCTCCATCTATTTAAATACTTCAGTTGGAGACAGTTGAATTTTGAGTCATATTGCAGTCACACTTACCCATTGCTCCATTCCTCAAGCTTACTCAGCCTTAGCTCCTCCCAAGAGGAAGAAATTTATCACAGGACACTGTCTGAGAGAGATGAGAGCTTTAGGAACAGAAGGTCTGCAAGGTACATAGGGCAAAGATAAACATTTGCTCTCCTCCCATAGATCCTCCTTGACCCCATCACCCTGTCCAACTGCCCGTAGCCCCAATATTTCCTTCTGAATATCTCTTCTAGCCTTCAATTGCTTTAATTCGTCTTTTCAACAGAAAGATACTTCTATTTTTCTCACCTACCATCAAAACCGTTGGGAAAAAAACACTTGTGCCTCTTCAACCATCTCTTTTTCATCACTAGTGTTGTTGGAGCAGTTTTACTCCAATTACATCAACTCTGACCAGCTAAATTTTCATCCCACACACTTCAGTGAAAAGACTCCATCCTCATCTTCCTTCTCAGACAATCCTCCTATTCTTGAAATAGGACACGACACTCATACTCTTACTAACTTACTCATCTTACTACTCTTACTTACTTACTAATCTTTTCTTATTGTTCCCATCATGGATCTTCATTCTTCATCAACGCTCTCTCTATTCTCAGGTCTCTCTTTCCTCAATATCTTGTCTCAGGGATCTCATCTGCAAAACAAGTTCAGCTCCCGTCACTGCACTATCTACTCAGATCTGTGTCTCTGCTCAGGATCTGTCTCCTTACGTTCAACGGACAGTGTCAGTCTGACATCGTTGTCAATGCTAAGTTGTCAGCTCACACTAAACGGGACTAAAACAGAGCTCATGTACTCTTAACGTCACCCTTGGAGCAGTTTGGTTACCAAGAACTACGATACTTACTGGTCTGCTACTGACCATGAACTAACTATAGAAGATGTAGTACTCAACATACGCATGCCCAAAGAAAGCATTATTCATTATATAGCATCGCCACCTAATCAACTTTATTGACTTAATACTGTTTTAACTTACTTGCTGCGAATGAACAAGACTTTCCTAACTCTGAAGGTGTAGCTATCCAGTAGCTTAAGCAGATCTGAAGATGCAGAGCTTCTCGATTTCTTCATAATAATGCCAGCATGTCTGCCAGGTTACACAGAACTAGGGAAAAAGCTACATGTTTTCAGATAGTTCAGCCCTGGCCCAGCTCACAACCCCCAGGCACTGTGCCATCACTGATACTCTTAAGAGTGGCAACGACATACTGCTCTGAAATCACCCCTGTGGAAGAAGCCTTTACAGTTACCAAGCAGCAAAGTATAGGAAGATAAGGTCATTTAGAATTGATAGCAGACAAGCATTCATAACAAGAGTTTCCATCTAGTTAGTTAACCAAATTGTGGTTAACTATTCAGTTTTCAGTGAGATTAAGAGCAGGCAAATTTACAGTTTTCACCAGAGTAACATGAAAGACTGCAGCATTGCACTGGTAAGTGAATTTAACTGGTATCTTTGAAATGGGGTACACCTTGATCAAAAAACTCGTAGCGAAGATGGCCAGTCACTGTCTACAGCACACTGATGGAAGTCCTCCTCACAGGTGTCCTCTCCGGGACATCTTTGGCCAGGTCAGCTGAGACTCACCAAGTCACACACGCTGGCAACTTAATCTGCACAGAAGACACAGCCTATGTGACTGGCTATCTTACAGGTCAAAGTCTGGATTCTCCCCCTTGTCCGCTACCACTAAGTGCTTACATTCAAAGCTATATCCTCGATTAAACACAGTAATATACAAATTATGGTCCACTCTCCAGAAACAAGTTACAAGGTCATGAGTTGACATAACAGGGTTACACAGGGTGATAGAGATTCACCTATGCATGCCACAGTAATTTAAATGACAGCAAGGATCCGAGCACTCGTTCCTGTTTCAGTATTAAGAGACTCTTGCCCCTCTTATAGCATCAATCTCATCAGACTTTTCAAACGCACATTGTAGTACCTTCTCCTAAACACTGTCCCTCACACTTGGGAGGATCTGCTCAAAAACTGCAAATTTATTTCAATTCCTTCAAGCTCTCTTAAGTGCCTCCAAAACGTTTAGTAACAGCATCTATATAAATCCAACAGTGCCTAAGCTGCCAGTGCTGGAGATCAATGCCTAATAAAGCTGAAGTGTTTTTTCCTTGTATCCCCTGGTTGCTTACACTTGTTTCATACTGGTTAAAAAAAAAAAAAAAATCTTTTGGGCAAGAACTGTTTCTATTCTACAATTTTTGTATACAGAAATAGGGCCCCCACTCTACCAGGCAAAGGTTGAAAATTTGGTTTGGTAGCACATCACAAGGAAATCCTTCCTTGCACTGAAGGTTTACACTAATTAACACACAGCTAATTAAAATTTATTTGTTGACCATAGTCTCCCCTGAGATCTTGGATCCAATGAAAAAGTTCTGTTAATTAAGGCTATGAACACACCAAAATAAACTCCATTCCCCTGGACCCAACTCAGCTTGATCACTAGGAGTCCTAACAAACCAAGAATGCAAACAACTAACACTGTAATCACGGGCATCTTATTTCCACAAGCACAAACACAGCCTAAACAGAAACTTTTATCAGATCACTAAATACTGGATGCTTACAGCTGCTACGGTTCCCATCCTACACTAGGAAAAATGTTACACTCCCTTCCTCTTGAAATGGCTAGTCATTGGTTTATTAATTAATACAAGCAACTTGCTTCGTTTATCTTAAAGATGCCTGGTAATACAGTCATTTATATAATTTATAAATAAAGTCTCTGATGGATGAAAGATTAGGAAATAATCAAAAAGCCTGATGAAAGAAAGATGAGAAGATTCAGACAGGCTGTTAGAGGTAACAAGTTGATGACAGAGTTGCAGATCAGGAGAATGGAAAGAAATGCATTCATACAACAGAGTCTGAGCAGTTCACATCTAAAGGTCTCGATAAAACGACAGAAAAGTCAGTGTATCAGTATCTTCACTATGGTTTCCCCAGCAGCCCAGAAGTTTCATCAGAAAGAAGGATGTGGGATTTTCTAATGACTAGGGGTCATAAGTCACAAAAACAATATATACTTGTGAAACAGTGCTTTCATTAAAAAATACTCTTACTTAATGTCAAGCATGTTGTGAAACATCAAAGTCTACTGTTGACATCACTCTCATCTACAGTTGCATGACATTTAGTTCTTTTTCCCACAAAGCAGTTTCCCCATACAATCAGCATGAAACAACAGCAAGACCCCTACAAAACATTTCAGAAAACCAGCACAAAGTTATAGTCCCCTACTGCAATTATAGGCACTTATGTCCCCATAGGCCATCATTTCTTCACTGTAGATAAAACAACCTGGTGGAGAAATCCTAGCTTTCATGGTCTTAATATAGACAGGAGTAGACATGCCCAAATCGTTCCTCTGAAACTCCACAAGATCTGTTAAAGCATCCAGATGCTGGATCGAATTTCCGTACAAAGAATTCATTGACATGACTTAGCCTTAACATGGAAGTGAAATCCATGCCAGCCATTCCACCAACACCATAGTCTCCCCTGAGATTTAAGGAGCCACATACATCAGCGTAACAAAAGATAGACTGACTGACCATCTCCACACCAGAAATCCATCATGGTGTTATCTGGTCTGAAGTCTTATAGACTTCATTATTATGTACTTTACATTATTATGTATTATACTTACTATGTATAGATATAAAAATGCATATATACATATATATTTCTACACATATGTTCTTGCATGTCATTGTGGTGGGTTGACCTTGTCTGGCTGCCAGATGCCCACCCAGCCACTCTCTCACTATCCCTTCCCAGGGACAGGGGGAAAAAATAAGATGAAAATGCTCATGGGTAGAGATAAGGACAGGGAGATCACTTACCAGTTACTGTCCCAGGCAAAACAGACTTGACTTGGGGAAAATGAATTTAATTTATTGCCAATTAAAATAGAGTTGGATGGTGCGAAACAAAGACAAAAACTAAAATACCTTTCCCCTGCCCCTTTTTTCCCCCCAGCTCAACTTCATTCCCAACCCCTCTACCTCCTCCCCTCTCCCAGGCAGCCACAGGGAGATGAAGGGTTGTGGACAGTCCGTAACAGCTCCTCGCTCCTCACACCTTTCCCTGCTCCAGCACGGGTTCTTCGCACGAGCTTGCAGTCCTTCAGGAGAACCTACTCCAGCCTGGGGTCATCCACAGGCCAGTGTGGATATCTGCTCCAGCGTGGTCCTCTCCATGTGCTGCAGGGGAATACCTGCTCCACTGTGGTCTCTCCCAAAACTTCAGGGGCTGCAGGGGAATCTCTGCCCCAGCGCCTGGAGCACCTTCTCCCCTCCTTCTCTCACCTTGGGGGTTGCAGTGTTGGTCCTCACGTTTTTTTGCCCCTCACTCCTCACTGCCTGTGTGGTGCTTTGTGGTGCTTGGTCCTTTCTTAAACATTATCACAGAGGTGCCACCAGCTCGGCTGAGGGGCTCAGCTGTGCCCTGCGGCGGGTCTAGTGGAGCTGCCTGGAACTGGCTGTGTGCGGCACGAGGCAGTCCCAGCCTCTCCTCACGGAGACTGTCCCTGCAGCCCACCACCACCAAAACCTTGATGTCTACACCCCATACATTCATATATGACACAAAGCAACATCAGCTACAGAAACGATGACTAGACAAAGTCACACCAACCAATCTTGACATCTAAGTTTCAAAGCAACTAAAACTAAATTCTGCTGCCTCAAAGGAGGACGGAAGACTTTAGTTTCACTCTCAGATGCCAATCACCAGAACAGCTTTTTGCTGCTGCCGCAACAGCTCCCCAGGTTGCCAATCTCATCAAGTAATTCAGACTGCCGAAGGAAAGAGAGCTTCTTGTCTTCAGTAACACAGATGGTCCTGCAGCACCCTAGCAGCTCTACGGAACATAAAGAAAAGCTGCTGAGACCTAGCCCATGAGTACCTACCACCTCCTGCCGCCTTGCTGCTGGGAACATTCACCCCCTGAGCAGTGACAAGCTGAGAAGAGCATCTGCTAACACAACATTCTCTTTCTCTTGGCCTCTTTGCACATTCAGCTAAGCTCTGCCTGACTCAACCATGAGGGACAAAAATAGGATCTTGTCACCCCAAGTGAAAGGAAAACAGTTTCACTGAGAAGCCTTAAGCAGGCTGTGGCAAAGCTGTCAAAGCAGTCAATAACATCCATGTATCTCAGCCCTGCATACCTTCATGCACCTACTTTGACAGAACTTAAAGACAAGTCTTCAGAGACACTAAGCTTTGGTACCACCTTCTGCTCCCACGCTACAGAGTCAGTTTTTCAAGTGGTCTCTTCCACATGACGCAGAGCTGCTCATTGTTCTACCAAGGGGCAGCAGAAGAACCTATGCTGAGGTTTACTTCCAAAGCCCATGCTTTTAACCAGAAAAGAGGAACAAGCATGAGAAACAGCAAAGAACATCTGAGCTCCCTTGCCAGCCAGGCCACAGATTCCTTGTTCAATCCCGAGGAAATCATTTTACTGGTGCATCACTCTCTCCACCTGGAAAGCACAAAATTGAGATGCTTGTAAAGGTGCCGAGATCCATGAACAAGTAAGCATTATAGTTGCACTGCTTCATGTGCCAATTACAGTCAGACATATGTCAGGTTTGGGCAGATGCTTATTTAGTCTCAAGGCCAATAACATCTAGCCCTGTTGTAGTAACTTTTCCTTGGGGATCACAAAACAATACTTCCCTGCCTGTGCTGGAGACTGGGACACCAATCAGCAGCTCAGGTACTTTCCAAACCAGACATCATATTTTTCCATTCAACAGCCCTTCAGTGGTTTTCCTTCCATGACCAAGTAAGTTTACAAGTGTTCAAATTCAAGTAAACAATTCTTATTGACAAAGTCAAACCAAAACAGTGAAAAATCCAAAGGGGCAAGTTAAGTAAACCCATTCAAAGTGCAAAGGGTTAACTGGAACAGCTGATGGCAGCTGTTCTACCTCTAATCTTGCAATACTAACATAGGCACTAACAAACACAGCAGATAACTCCTTGGGCACACGGAAAGATTCCAGAGAACGGGAATTAAGATTAAAGAAGGGCTACATGGAACCAGAAGATAAAGAGTACATCTTAGAAGAGTCTCCTTGAAACACACAAAGTTTTTTCCCACAAAAAAAGGATATCATTAAGCTTGCTTTACTAAAGAACTGAGAGAAGCTGGGTACACATGCTCAACACGTGGCAGAGAGAGTGAAGGAAGCATCCCACCATCACAAACATTTCCTAGAATTACTATAGCAATCCACTAAAACTGTCACAATGTCTACTAAAGAAATTAGAGTATTAAGGATCAGAAGTTGTAGACAAAAAACCCAAACAAACAACAACAACAAAAAACAAGGTGGGGACAGTAGAGGTAGACACATTGTTGACACTGGCTGGACACATTGACACTGGCTGGAACAAAAGCTTCCCTCTAGGTCAGCACTGGCTATTAGTACTATTTCAAGTGAAACTGTGTTAAAAATACCAGTCATGTTGCCAACTGCTGATGGTGTGCAGCATCTTTTTGACAAAATCTAGCATTAGCAGCGTGGAAACTACCAATTTCCAAAACAAACTAGGCAGTAGAATTTAGGATGTGGACACGCAAATTTCACGAGGAGATACAGTGCAAAAGGCTACATATCAAATAGACATAAGAAGCTGCCCCTTTTTTCCCCTTTTATAACAATCAATCCACAAAGTTGCAACCAACTCAGTGACAACAAATCTATACACACCAAGAAACATTTGCAGAAGACACACTTTGAACCATCCAAGGCATTAATAGCATGTCAGTAACAGTCACTCCCACCTGTCATCATTCCTGACCCAGCATCATGTCCGTCTCTTGCCAAGTATTGATATTTCCACCAGCCTGAAAGGTGAACACAGGGGTTTTTCTTGCATACGGAGGGACCCGATTAAACCAGTTAAATAAAAATCCCATCACTTAACAGAGCAAGGAGATAGAGACAGCTGAAATTAAGTCACCCAGGTGATTACCCTCCTCAGCTAACAGGATACTCAGTCACATGGCCAATCCATTCTGGTGAGACTAGAGACTTACTTTCAGCAGTTCAAGCAAATCCAAAGCTCTCCGAGGACCAGATCCCTTACTGGCTGAACACCTCCAGCCAGCTCTGGCACCTCGCTCACAGCAATCGTACACTTACTTGCAAACCAAACTTGCTAACTTCCTTGCTGAGCAAACTAGCTATAACCTGCAGCAGTGCAACCACAAAACCAAAAGAAAAAGCCCATGCTATGTATTTCAAAGCATTGTTTCACAAGAATTTGTCAGTGGTGGTGCCAATTTAAATAGCTCCCATGCCCATTTATAACATAACGTGATGAATCTGACCAGGAACTAATACATGTTCAAAACAGCCCTTTTTCCGTTGTTTTCTTTTAAACCAGACCAACACCCTAACCCAGTCCACTGTACACCATATTTGTACAACAATAACTGAGCAAGGTTAGGAAGCACTGAGTAGGAGCTGCTTCAGCTGGCTCTTCCCAGGAACGCTTCTCTTGCAGTGTTTATGGCCTCCCTTGTAGCATACTCTACATCACTTCCCCAGTTTACACATACGAGGTCATTTCTAGAGCCATCCCTTTGATTAGAGCAGCACCTTTGTCCACGCCTGTGCTGACTTTGTCAAGCAGCAGGGTATAGAATCATAGAATCATAGAATCATTAAGGTTGGAAAAGACCTCTAAGATCATCGAGTCCAACCATCAACCCAACACCACCATGCCCACTAAACCATGTCCCTAAGCGCCTCATCTACACGTCTTTTAAATACTTCCAGGGATGGTGACTCAACCACCTCCCTGGGCAGCCTGTTCCAATGTTTAACCACTCTTTCAGTAAAGACATTTTTCCTCACGTCCAATCTAAACCTCCCCTGGCACAACTTGAGGCCATTTCCTCTCGTCCTTTCGCCAGTTACTTGGGAAAAGAGACCGACACCCACCTCGCTACAACCTCCTTTCAGATAGTTGTAGAGAGCGATGAGGTCTCCCCTCAGCCTCCTTTTCTCCAGGCTAAACAGTCCCAGCTCCCTCAGCAGCTCCTCATAAGACTTGTCATAAGACTTTGTATGCAGCATCTCCCTCCACACTGCCATCATCTCAACACCTTCCATACTGAAAGAGTCAAGCAATCCTGTAAGACCTCTACCAGAAAACTTCATGACATAGTAACCAATCAGATTTTAAAAATCCTGCTGCACATATGGCTTTATAGAATTAATTACCAAGAGGAAGCCTTGTTCACCATCTTTCACTTGCACGCATTACAAAAAACAAGCTACTGAAAAGCCTAACAGATGGCTAGCAGCCAGCTGAAGATAAACACCTCCAGCACTGGCCATTTCGCCTACCTGGACTTCACCCGCCCTGACTTACCTCTGCCTCATGAAATGAAAGTACTTGGGCAAGTGCCACCAGTCACCACCCACACAACTGCTGCACTGCCCAGAGTTTAACCCTCCCTTAAGGATCAGAACCTCGATCTGATTTTAAATGCTGAAGGTAGGGTGTAACCAATGTTTCAGGACAAGCTCCCTTAATGTCCCTTAACATCATGTGTGTAAAGCATCAGCAAATGTACCACAAAGCAGCTTTTTCTGCAGGGCTGGAGGTAAGAGAGTTCATGAGAACAACTAGCCTTCCTGTTTTCCTTACGCACTTTAAGCCAAAACCTAGCAGCAGCACCAACTGGAAAGTGCCAGATCAGCAGCTAAATAAAAATGCAGGAGCTGAAAGGCACAGTAGCAAAAGGGAACAATATACAAGTGTTGTGGGCTAATCCGGTAGGCAGCTCAGCCACAACCCAGCTGCTCGCTCTCCCCCCTCAGTGGGATGGGGGAATCAGAAGGGTAAAAGTGAGAAAACTCATGGACTGAGATAAAGACAGTTTAATAGGTAAAGCAAAAGCATTCATTCACTGCTTCCCAGTGGCAGGCAGGTGTTCAGCCATCTCCAGGAAAGCAGGGCTCCATCACGCGTAACGGCTACTTGGAAAGATGAACGCCATCACTCCGAACAGCGCCCCTTCCTCCTTCTTCCCCCCCCCAGCTTTTATTGCTGAGCATGACGTCCTGTGGTCTGGGATATCCCTCTGATCAGCTGGGGTCAGCTGTCCCAGCTGTGTCCCCTCCCAACTCCTCACGCACCCCCAGCCTCCTCACTTGTAGGGCAGGGTGAGAAGCAGAAGAGGCCTTGGCATTGTGTAAGCCAATGTAAAACAAGTAACCAATGTAAAACATTGGTGTGTTATCAAGGCTGTTTTCATCACAAATCCAAAACATAGCACCATACAAGCTACTATGAAGAAAATTAACTCTATCCCAGCCAAAAAAGAGTACCAATAGTTACTTGATAGAAACATCTTCAATTAAGAAGAAAAAACTGGCTTATTCAGGACAAGTAACAGAATGATCCTGCTACTTTAAAGTTAAAAGAGATGGGGGGGGGGCATAAAATAATCAGTGGAACTAGGGGAAATGACCTGGCTGAAGGGTCATCCTTCAACCAGCTCAGACAGCAAACAATACTGATGTTGCCCCTGCCTCAAGATGCATACCCATAACATTTGTGCTATGGGTACAGCTTACTGCTAAACCCTAGTCTGAGTAAATGCTTGCTTTTCTAAGTAACTGCTGGTTTGAGATAGGAGTAAATCACTGAAGTTAGAGTTCTCCAAGCCTCTTCGCCAGCAGCAAAGCAAGTTCAGAACTTCTTGTCCTCTCCCACCACAGCTTCCTCTTACACAAGACGTTAGCATCCTCTCCATTGCACTAATCATTACGTACGGAGTCACACTAACCCAGATCAGCAAAGTAATGAAGATAAATAACCACACCAAAAAAAGAAAGACACAAACCATAAGGATGTAAATGTTTTCATAGCCAGAGCTTCCAGCTTTCTGATGTATTCCTAGGATATCCTGAGTTAGCATTCAGTAGGGTTTTTTGGTTTTTTTTTTTTGCATACAAGACTGTTTACTTTGTTAATTTATCAGTTAATTACATGTAGGTGGTAGAAAGAGCCATGTATGCCATACATGATCAAACCACATCAAATCATATCACACTTAGAGAACTCCCACTAATAATAAGCTTCAGATAGACGACTTCATGATGACCTATCTAGAACCTCTCTAGCAAAATAATAAATCTTTAGAAACTATTCAGATTAAAATCTTTCAAGTCAAACGGTACAAGATGTCTGCCTTGTAAAACTAGGTTTCATTTCTTTGGTCTTCCATCGAGGCTGAAGGTACCCTGTACGGTACACAGGCCATTCACCATCTACTATTATCAGTCAGGGTAAGATTAAGTCTACAGACAGACAGCGGAACTGGTGCTTAACGCAATCAATTGCAATTCATATTACAAGCAAAAGAGCCATGCGCATTGTTATTTACATAGAGGTAGAGGATCGTTGGTTGGGTGGGGTCATGAAGAACCTAGCCATTTTACAAGCTGGCACTAAACCACATTTTATCACCAAAATATTAAGCGACAGTCTTTTCAACATATTCAAGAACTTCTTGCTGCTGCAAGTGAGGAGACCTGAGCAGCAGTCCCACCCTCAACCCAACCAGCAGAGAGAAGAGTTTATCCACCCCATCACCTCTCCCCTTTGCAGAACCTGCTTAGTGCTGCAGGCAAGAAAGTCTTCCTACCTGCAGCATCAGTGGGCTCAGCTTAAAAGAACTAACAGCTTCTGACAGGGTGAATATAGCAACTCTGACTAAACCTGGCACAAACACGAAGTGAGCATTGCAACCCTAACTTACACTGTTATTTTCATGAAACATTTCAAGCAGCTACTGAAATGTGCAGGTAAGCTTAAAGCAGTAATAGGCACTTGAGCTATTTACAACCCTATACTGCTCTGCTTGTTACTGACCTGTGTGTATGTGTACGTGCGCACATGTATGTGAATGTGTATAAAAGGGGTAGTAGGAGAAGGAAAAAAAAAAAAAAAAGGTCAGGCTTTGTTGGCATCAAAAAGAATAGTAGAAATATCAGCAATATTATTTCCGGTAATGTCTAGACATTCTTTAAGACTTTTAGAAGCAATCAGGCACCACCCTCATGTTAAACACAGACACGATATCACTTTAAGTGATACTTACATGGCCTACAAATTCAGGATTGCAAAATAATCCATTTTCTTGATACTCTTGACTAGTTGTTCGAGGCTCACCCACCCATACAAGAGATTATACCTAGATTAACTACTTATGCCACAAATGTCCACAGGATCACAGGCAGTACATTTGACAATGATGCTTCATTCTTACAAGTAAATGAAGCAATTGGGTTTTCAGATGACTGAGCATAAACAAGCAAGATGAACTTCTAACACAGCATGCAGATGCACACAAGAAAATAAGCTTAAAACCTGTTATCTGTACTTAGCTGTGAAGCAAGTTACCTGCTTGGCTTGGCTTGGCAGACTGTGATGTTAAACCAGGCCTGTACAACACAGCCCCCCAAGTAATATTTCTGTCTCGCTGCAGGTTATTGGCCACAGGAAACAGGTCTGCCATCGAGCATACAAAGAGGCAGAAGAGAAGCCACAAGCCACGGCAGCTAAGCTATGCAGCACATTACCCAGCCACACATCACACTTCAGCAACTGAGCGGCAACAGCCCTCTGAAAATGCCACTTCCGCCCTTGCCCTTTTGCTTGGCGGTTTTTGATTTCTGAACCTCTCACTAGATGAAAATCCAGCACGAGAAAAGGGGAACAGAAAGAGGGTCCTTGAAAAACAGCAGGAACTGGAACGACACTTGCAAGCCAAAAGGCAGAGTATTTATTACACAGGACTCCTTACAACCCCAAACTCTAGAGAAGGTCACCTTTTCCCTACCAATCACCAAGCTACTTTGCATACGCAAAAGAGGTGAAGAGTCCGCACTCATTTCCCTGCACAGATGTAAACCTTGTGCCAACTCCACACATGGACAAAGAAAAAAAAAGTGCCTTTTCAAAGCAGACAGGAGGATTAAGGATGTGCAGTATAAGCACAGAGAGAAGCCAACATGGCAATAACTTCTCTTTTGGAGCTAGGAAAAAATCAACAGTTGTAGGGATGGGAACAGAAACACAGTTCAACACAGATAAGATAGTGATTTTAACACCCATTTATTTCTTTAAATTGCAATCTCACTTTTTAGATAGTCTCCACCCTAGGGAGGTCTCTTCCAAAAGAGTATCTTGTAGCTTTGCTTGATTTTAAGGTACTGTATTTGGTTGCATACCTCAGACCTTGTAGAATGATCTACTACTCCCAGCTACCCATAGCATTACTGCAGTTGTACCTTTTGTTGTGGTCAGGGGAAATATGCTTCCTTCTTCACTTGTCTCCACATTTATTTTCAAAGAACTTAGTTTTACTGTAAGCTATGTATATATCATATCTACCTACTTAATTCTAAATATTAAGGCTGTCTCTGAAGATGTACAGCAAGCCTTAGCAATCTCTACTTATGTTTATTGCAAAATGCAGTAATCTTAAACAAATCCAATCAATGCTATCTGGAAATAAGAAGTTTTAAGGTTCTTACCACTCGGCACAGTTCCTTATTAAACCTCTTTCCAGATGGACTTAAGAGTTTAACACAGTTCTCCAGACATACGAACCGAGAAGGCATAAGGCGTCTTTAATGATTCCTAATGAAATACTTTGCAAAGTTTTACCCACTAAGCAAGTATTGCCAACCAAAAATATCTTCAGGTGCCATACCATCATTGTCCACGCCTAGTATCTACGCACACTGAGCTACCTTGGGAAATGTGCGTGACCTTTTCATTTCATCTTGATATGTGAAACGTAGAACCCTTTGCCCTGTACGAATAGAAGCCACAGCGGAGTTAAGCACTACCCTTGCCATTTCTACCGCTCCATAGCCTTGTACTTATTCTCCGTCTATATGAGTCATAAGCACTTCATTTTGGCTGGTGTAATTACTTCTCCACCCAAATACTTCACCACTGACCAAATCAAAGGTGTCTTCTAAGTCATTCACCACAACCCCAGCACCCCCACTTGCCGGTCACCTCCACGCCACGCTGTGCCCTTCCTCAACAAAGACGACTCGCATCCTCTGACTTAATAACCAACGGAGAAATAACTGGCAAGCGCTGCTACCGGGCCGCCACGCATCACGCCCGCGGCACCCGTGGCATCGCCGGGCCCTGGCCGGGTCGGCGTTCTCGGAAGCGCAGGGCGCGGCGGGGCTTTGGCCCAAGGCGGGCCTCGGTGCGGGCGGCGGCGGGGGGGGACGGCCCC
>NW_008824791.1:4354559-4358611 GCF_000699105.1 Pygoscelis adeliae
TGCGGCCGCAGCCTGCCCGCGCTGCCCTCCGCCTGCCTTCGCCTCGCCTGTGCCGCGTCCTCGCTGGCCTGCGTCCCCGCTGCCCTGCCTCCGTAGGGGCGCAGCAAGGGAGTCCGAGGCAGCCCGGCGCCGAATGTCCTCGCCTCAGGCTCTGGTTCTGCCCGAGAGTTAAACCACCTGTGTGGAAAGCTTAAGCGGGTGCCTTCAGAGGCACGCTAACGATCTTCCTTTGCGTGACTGTCAGTTACTTTAAGTATCTTTTAGTGTAAAATAGGGAGTTGTGCATTTGTCAGCCAAGATCTACGTGAGAGCTGTGGGGCTGTTGCTGTTGCGACCTGTGAGGACCACAGCAGAGTCCGGTTTGATCGCAGCACAGCGTGGTGCCTCAGTCCCTGTGATGTGAATCTCTTGCCGTGCACTTGCTAGGCCCAGTTTTCCAAAGAGAAACAACAGGAGTAAGCTGCGGCGCTCATTTATTGCCCTAGCCTCTGCGTGGGCATTGGCAAGCGAGTTCCCCCGGCCGCACATCGCAGCACTGGCTAGCAAGCGCGCATCCCGAGCGCTTGTCCCAAGCTGCCGGGGAAGCAGGAGAGCACTGCCGCAGGCTGCGAGCACAGACGAGGGTGGGTCCCCTCCGCCTCCACTGAGGTCCTTCTTGTTCCTCCCCGTTAACTGGGAGAGCCTGCTTCGGCGTGCGCTGCCTGTAAGTACAGGCTCCTTCAGAAGCTCTCCTGCTATGCCAATCGCGTAACCACCTTTGCCTTTCGCCTGAAAATGCCTGCTTGGAATCTCCCCCGGCTTACTGACTGGACTCCCTGATGTTACAGACCTGAGACCACGCTTTCACCCTTCCTTCTTTATCTCCTTGCTGTGCTCCCTCTCCTTTGGGAGCCTCTTTGCGTACGTTTCCTCTTTTGCTAAGCTATGTATTTTAAAGAGGTGGCACAAGCTTAGTCATATCACGAGGCTATTGCTCACTGCATCCATGAGACGTCAGAGGCCTGCAATGTACTCGGTTCGCTCCTGCCCGGTGCTCCGTGGATGCTAGTCCTCTCCCAGACGCACGTGCCACTACGGTTTCTCTGCCACTCCCTGGCCACCTGATCACATCTGCAGATGAAAGAGGCCGCAGGAAAGCCCCGCTACTGTGTGCTGTGTTGAGGAGGGCCATGACGAAGCAAGCCCCTGCAAAAACACAGGCAGATTTTTTTTCCTAGCTGTGATGCAGGCACCAGGTTCACAGCTCTCGTGGGATTTAAAATGTAACGGTGTATGCATTTGTTATTCACGCCCTAGGGGGAGGTTCTGGAGCATGTTCTTCAGCTAACCGTTGTATATGTTTTCTAGAAACCCAGGCTACCAGAAATCCAGGGCAGTAATTGGGAATAAAGATCAACACAGGCGACTCTTTGTATCACAGGGAATTACCACCTTGTTTGGTTGCCACCTCACATAGTCCCTCTGACTTCCCTTGCAGGTGAGCCTTTAGCCAACTCATCAAAATCTCCCCTTTCCAAATGGAGCAGAAACCGATTCGCAGTGATAAGCCTTTCATCCCACGCCCTTCTGCCTCAGTACTCCCTCAGAGCTCTTCCTTTCCACGGAAACTCCACCCGTCCTTACAGCTCCCCTCAGTCACTGGAAGCGCTCTACCCACATGGAAGCACCTCGATACCCAAAGTTCACTGTATACCTTCAGGTCCTTCAGTACTGCAGTTTAAAAACGTTCAATCCCCTGAACAGGCCAAGCTTTGTCTTTCTAGGCATTTTTTCAAGATAGCCAACCCAAAGTTTCTAAAAAAAAAATATCCTTTTTCTTATTCTCAAATTCACTGTCTTCCACAGAGCTCAAGCGTTCTCTTTTTCGGTACTAATAAGCCTGATTCGGCCACACGTGCCCCTTGCCAGAGGATTCCTACAATATCTCCCTTCCGTGACAGAGCTGAGATAACATTGTCACAGGTACAGCCCTACGAGTGTCCCGTTCGCTGTGTAGTAGTACTGCTGTTCAATACAGAGAACATCTGGGAGAGTATCTGGTCTACTTACTGTAGACCTTTTTATTTCCAGACAGTAATGATCAAATTACTGTCTTCTGCTACTTTCAGAAGAGGAAGCGAGGTGCTGGAGCAAACCTAATTTGTCCTGAGAACATATACCGCATTTTTACGTTGTGACATGTTACTATTAAGGTTATGACAAAAAGCAGTGGGAACACTTCTCGGAGTAAGCTGTTAAATGCAGAGCCTGCAAGCTGTACTACACAATTCCCTAACTCATCTCAGCACACAACTCCCTGATAAGCTAAGCCAATTAAAGGTGTAGTTGCTGCCGTCCTTTCTCCCTCTAGCTATTCAACTCTACTCTCTGTCTACTGATAATACCAGTATTTATCAAATTTCTTAGTAATTCAGCTCATTTAGCTGGCAACAAACTCATTTTTTCTGTCTGCATATGGAGAGGTGGGGAGTTACTTTTCTTCACACTGAAGCCATTCCCCGTAAGGTCAGACAAGCGGCAGTGACAGAGCAGGACTGCCCAGACAGTGGGGCAAGAGAGACCGCTGCAGCCTCCCGGCAGGCTGCTGTCAAGTTGCCTAACCGGTTCCTGAGCTTTCTCACACGCAGTAAGATCAGCATTCAGTCCCACAAGAGAAGAAGAAATGCTTTTGTATCCTTTTTGTTTCCGCTTATCACAAAAGGAAGATCTAAAAAAGTGCATGTCACTGGAGAGGAGGTTAAGTCATTTTTTTCACGGTCGCTGTTTATGTTAGAAATTCAGACCTTTGTTATCCTACCATTTTGGAGAGCTCTCCAGTAGCTTGCCAGAGAGAGCAAGCAGGATTATGATGTCAAACAAAATAAGGGTAACACCTTCTAGGAGGAGAAGCCAAATATATTCAGACTGATTTTACATTTTTAATGGTTTTGATTGTTTCCTATTTAGCTTGCATCTCTGCACCTCCTCGAGGAATTGTACAGTAGACACTGTTTAGTGCGCAGAGAGATGCACAATCCTGCAAAAATAACCTACCCAACACGCTCATTTTGAAACAGTAAGAGAAGAACATGAGAGAGAAAGAAAAAATAGGCTCTATTTGTAAAAGAAAGTATTGGGAGTCTATTCCAACATTACTTGTCCCTCTGCAAGTTGGGAGAAATTATGACTAGCAGATACATTTATATTTACTCTGGTTAAATAGAAATGCAGTGGTTCTTTCAAACCTCAGAGCTGGCAGCAGCACAGTAATTGCATATGTTACTTGAAGAGTTCAATAATTATTTTTCCATAATTCAATTAAGAAGAATGTCTTGGATCACCCACTATGCAAGGATAAGTGATCTGAGGAAACCTTACACTGGAAAAAGATGCTAATGATGAGCTATTCCAGTGCTGAACTGATGCTAAGGAACAGCTCGAGCCACAAGTATTCTTGATAATCTTGATATATAAAAAAGCCCACAAAATGAAAGCAATTATTTTTCCTGTCTCTCCCTCCTACCTTCCCCCCAGTTTCTTGAAACATAGACAACATTAGTTTAGCAACTGTTACTGTATGGAGACAAGAGCCAAGGTAGCACTAACTTCTAGCCTGACCAGCATCAGTGTTTGTCATAAGAAGACTCTGATATTTAAATAGGTGTGCATAAAATCATCCCCTGTAAAGTAGGAAAGTAACGTCACCACTGCTTGGCTGTAGTACAGTTTTAAATTATGGAAATGAACCATGAACTTCTCTTCTTTTGGTTGGGGTTTGTGGTTTGACTGCTGCGGTTAATGGCTAGACATGTATTAAGCAGATTTTGCACACAAGGCTAGATAGGGTTGCCACAGGGATTGGGAGAAACCTGGAGAGCAACAGCACGCACAGCAACAGTGCACGTGCCTCACGACTCATACGGAGCACTGCAAAAAAGGAGGGCAGGCTGCGCATCTGACATTTGTTTGAGCTGTCCCGACAAGGCCCCTGCAGGAGAACAGTCCCCCTAAGCCCTGACCACTCCTTGGTGGGCTGCTGGCCACACCGGCGAGCCTGCTGCACCGGCAGGGCA
>NW_008824791.1:4358640-4358867 GCF_000699105.1 Pygoscelis adeliae
ACCGGGGTCACGCCCTCCCGGGCTGAGGCGGGGGGGGGCAACCTTCGGCCTCCACTGCCTCCGGGCTGCTGCGAGTCAGATTACGGGCTGGCACCGCTCTGCGAACGCTTGGCTGTCAGGAAGCCCGTTTACCACCTCACGTTTATGTAACGCCGTTTTCTGGGGGCCTCTCGTCCGCCTCTGTTAGGAGCTCGCAGGCACGGCTGTAGTAGAAGAGAGCGTTCAGG
>NW_008824791.1:4360538-4385279 GCF_000699105.1 Pygoscelis adeliae
GTAACTAGGTATGCAAGTGTGTACGAATCCTCTCGTGGCAGCCCCCCCGGTGGGGGAGGGGAGGGGCTGGGGGGGGGGCCGGCCTGTTCCGAGGCAGCTGGTGGTTCCCTTCCAGCAAGTCGCCCGGGGAGCGGCCGCTGGGGCCCGCTGGAGACTGCAAGGGGAATGGCTTAACAAAGGGCCTTGGGCCTCCGAGAAAAGTGCCTCGGCGTCGGGAGTGTGTTACTCGGCTGGTGGGGCCCAGAGTTGCTGGCGGCGTTCCTTTGATTTCTGAAGCCACGCCACCCTGCTGCTTTGTCTCCCACTTCGTCTCTGATGCCCTGTATCCTGCTAATGCCTCTTGTCACCCTCACGCTTCGTCCTCATGTTTCTGCACCTCAGTACTGGCCGCCTTTGCATCCCAGATCTTTCAAAAAACCCTATTCTTCCCATCACTAATTGCTCTCAGTCCTTACCCATCCAACACTTTCTTGTGGCTCACACTACAGTTTAAACACGGTCCAATCAAAAAATAACCATAAAAACAACAAGATCTCAGCCAAACACAACTGCAACAGTCTCCTTGCTCTTGAGCTGCATTCCTTTCTCCACTTTATCTTTAATCTTTCTCTGTTTTCCCTCCTTCCCCCCCAGTTTAAGGGTCTTCTGGCCTGTAAGGTTTGTGCTTTTACTTTTTTTTTTTAGTCTTTCAGGCACCATCCACACCTGAGGAACTGCATAAATTATATCAGATTTTTCTTGCTGAGGGCATTTTCCTGTTCGACCGTCAGTGTCCTTACACTGGTCGTTATACACTCCTGCCTCAGGAATTTGACAGATACGTATGAATAGGCACCCCCACCCTATATACCAAGCCAAGCTGTGGTCTACATTTCAGTCAAAACTTTTTGACTCTCTACACCTCGTGGATACAAGACCACGCTGCCCAAGCCAATGTTTCCTGGTAGTATGGATGGGGCAGGGATACATGCCCACATGTATCCTCTGCTTTTACAGTGTCACAATGCTAATACTGGCCAAAGAGTCTTTTCTAAAATTGCTCTCACTTGGCCTGCAGATGAGGCAAGGTTTGCGTGCCGCCTGAGCAAGCATCACCCCGAGAGGGATGTGTAGAGGCCTTCAGCTGAGAAACAGGCATCTTTTTTCCTGCAACTTGTAAAGCCATCAAGGATGAAGATGGTGATGCAACTTCTGGCATAGAAAGTCTCTGAACTGGTGATTGCCAGGAGCTGGGAAATCTCACAGGAAGGGTCATTGTGTGTCGCCTTGTTTTTTTATGCTTCCCCTGAACAAGGATGCTGTTGGAGAAATGGCACTAGGCTAGATGGCTTTGCTTTCTTCTGTTCCTAGATACCGGATACCTGCAGGGCTGGGGCAGGGACTGGGGCAGTCTCCAGTGTCACTGCTTGCCCCAAAGAACACCTTCCTTTGTGGATTAAACACATTGGTTATTGCTGTTCCCCAAAAGTAAACAATGCCACAAATTAAATTAAAATTGAATGTTAAACTGATCCAATGGCAGTGGAAATCCTACCCCTGTTTTGCCTGCTGCTACCAGCTCTCTCCATCCTTCCTCAGGCTCCTTCATCTCCCCAGGAGGAAACACACGGATTTTGGTTTGCTTTGGTTTTATTCCACCATTTATTTCTTCTGTTTCTCCCTCGGATTTCCATTCCCTTGCTCGGGACACACATACTCATTCTCTAAACAGGCACACATATATCTATATATACAGTAAGGCACAATCATTCACATCCAGATGGGACACTCTGCTGAGAGAAGAAACAGGGTACAGCGAATGATTGCAGCCTGCCCTGGAATACAAGCTCTAACAGATTTAAATGGATTCAAAGGCAGCAATGCTCCACAACATGGCTCAAAAGGATGTGGGGGTCGTGTTTGCCAACAGGCCTGTGCTACGCAGGAGGGTCAACGCTGCTGGCTCTCAGCAAATGACGCCTCAGTGCTCTCACCTGGGAAAAAGAATGGCAGGGCACAGAGCCACTTCTTTCCTCACAATTTTAGAGCTGGTGAACAGAAAGGGGATATCCCTCAAAACCATTGGGTTTGTAACGCTGCTGTGTCGCAGAGCCCACTCAAGGATGGATGTGGGCTGTGTTGTGTAAAATGCTTGTGCCTGTCCAGAGAGACAGTGACAACCCAGGCCTCCGACTCTGCTCAGCTTAACGTTTGCTAGGAGGAGCTTTGTGATGGATGAAGAGGAGCTGTGTGGTTCTGCCCTTGGTCTCTGTAGCTGCGCCTGTGTTGCTGGGTTCTAGGTGGCTGGCGGCAGGTTCAAGCACTGGCCCCTGACCGTTCACACCGCCTAACAGCTAGCTGACTCCTTGGCTCAGCTTTTGGCAAGTCTGGCTCGCTGTCTCCAGTGAGCCCAGACTTGTCCACAGCTCCACGTCACACTGTGGATGTAAGCTCTATGGCCTTGAGCCAGGGCAGCTTTTTATTCAGTTGCAGATACAGCTTCAAGCACTACTGTTGGGAAACTGGTCAGGTGAGGGTCTGTTATCTGTCTTTCCGTGAATAACATTTCTTATGGGCAACAATTACTCTCCAGATGTAAAAGCTTTTTTGGCTTAGCAACTGCTAGACCCATGACTTAACTAGTACCCCAAGCGTGAATGCAAATCTAGTACAATGCCTAAGTACTTAGGAGGGACTGGCTATCTGACCATCACCTACTCATATTCAGTCAGGCCATATGACTGGAAACTCGGCCATCTAAGACCTCTTCTTTGACCTACATAAAATTAATCAGCTGTTTCCAGTAAGCCAGGTTGCTTTCTATCATGACTGGCACTTGGTGGCCACACACTGAAAGTTTCAAAAGAGAATCAAAAGATTGGATAGGGTCTGGAAGTGAGAAAGACTGACGGACAGGTGGTCTTTCTAAACCTGGACTGGAGCCCAGAGCCAGATAAGAAAACTTGGTGCTTTTGCAGCACATCTTTTTCTGTGCATCAAATCTGTTGGTTGTTACTTTCCACCAGCACTAAAAAAACCCCCAGAGTTGAAGCACGCAGAAAAATTGCCTACCACAGCTGGCTGTTTCACAGATCAGCCAGCTCGACCCCCACTTCAAAGGGATTTTATGCTTTATGAACAATGTCCTATGAGTTTTCCCTGTGTTCAGGGTTCACATTGTCTGCCATCCAGTATATGTGGAGAAAACATACTCTTTCCTACTGTTAAAACATTAGTTACTGAAATTTGAAACCCCAAATTATTTCAAAAGAAGCTACCAAAAAGGCACCATACATGTATGTATGTAACTGATGAACTTCATCTAAGACCAATGCAGGAGAGAAGAAAAAGACGTTTTGGAGCAGGATGAAGGAGTAGAGGGACCAGGAGTGGTGGTGGCTGCTGCCTCCAGGACAGTATGTATCAGGTCTTTCAGTCCCTGAAAATCACCGAGGAACGTCAGCCAACACCTCAGTTTTGAACTCCGAAGCGATTGCAAGCCAGTCTCTTGTTCCGACTGTCCCAAAATATGATGGTACAAAGCAGAGAGCCAGCGAGCAGCCACTCAGCTCCAGGATGAGTCTAGACTTTGGGGGATATCCGTATTCTGCTCCTCTCCTGCCATGGAAGGTTTTCCAGTAGCTTCCACCTTGATTGGGTTAGATGGCTCCTATTCACATGTTAAGTCTCCTGTGCCCTGATCGGGTATGTCCTTTTGAGAGAGGAAAAGTAACGAAATTATGAAAAATGATCATGGGTCTAAGTAAATACAGTGCTGGGGAGTCTGTGACCTGGGGGTACTTTGGTAGTTTCCATGCTAGGAGGCAAAGGCAACCTGCAGCCTGAGCACCAGCCTGCTTCCTTGAGTTGCTCCTTGCCAAAGCAAGGAGGCATTTGAAGAGGGGGACAGGTGGTTGCGGTGGAATGAGATATTTCCTCAGGCATCTGTGGCTATGTTTTCTGTGGTTAGAGAATACGTAAGAACCTACATGGAACAAGCCCCGCTTTAGCCAGTGGAAATCCTCTTTTATTTCAAGTGGCAGAGGCCCGTGTTTGCGTGCTTCCAGGGCTGATCATGAAACTGGTATGTGTGCAAACACTATTTTTGCTGGCAAAGCTAACAAGCTAAACACGGAGAGAGAGAGAATATATATGTATGCATGTATATATACAACATGTGTGCACATATACGTATAAATATGTGTATGTAAGGAAGCATATTGAGATAGTATATATGTGGTTACTGCTGGGGAAAAGTGCTTTTTACTGCAAGTACTTTCAAATTGCTTCCAAAACAGCAATTGAGCAGTGTGCCTGGTGAGCAGAGCCTCTCCATTTTACTGAATACAGAATTGGCTTTGCTTCTTCTCCATCCTCTCTCTCTCTACCACCACCCAGGAGGGCTGGTTGTTTTAAATAACCCGGCCTTGCAGCCTCTGCAGGCCTGGGATTTGATACTTTTGAGGTGTGGGGAGCAGCAAAAATGTTGGTGTGTTCTGTCACAGTCGCCATTTTCATTAATAAGCAAAACCCTCCAGTATTTTAGGAGTCATCGTCATGCTGACCTATCTTACCTGTGTGTCACGGTCACGCTGTGCCCTGGTCCTGCGTGGCTGACGTTGAAGGCTCACTGGCAGTCTCTAAGCCCATTGCGTCCTGCAGCGGTTCCGGTGTTTCTTCAGTGTCTGATGTTCTCCGTGCGTCTGTGCTCTCGCTGGTCTCCTTTGCTTCAGCTTCAGCTTCAGCTTCTCCCTTCTGCTTGTCCCCCTTTTCCTGTTCACAGGCACTGCCTTGCTGCTCTTCTCCCTGGGGACCCTCACACACCTTCTCCTCCTTGTTTCCAGAGGGAAGGGGGGGAGAGTTCTCCTCCCCTGGGGCACCACCACACACTTCCTCCTCCTTTGTATCCCCTGCATTACTCTTGCAAGGAGTCATTTCCTCTGCCTGTTTTTCCCCTTTTTCTTCATCTTCTGATCTGCTGGATCCTCTCCTTGATGGGGGCTTCTCATCAGACCCTGTCTGTTTCTTTTGCTCTTTGCTCCCTGTTTCTGCCTCCTCTGTCTTGCCTTTGGGCCCAAACACCTCATCCTCATCTTCCTTGGCACCATTTTCTGGAGAGGAGGTGTTGACCCCTAAATCTTCCCCGTCTCCGTACTCGGACAGAGATCTTCGGAACCTCCTGGAGGGAGGCCTGCGCTTTATCGATCCCCGCGTCCGCACCTTGGGGGCAGGAAAAGCAGACATTGAAGCAGACAAAGAGAGCGATACTGCAAAGCAGGAAAGCACAACAGAGGAAAATGCCATAGGAAACTTGATTGCTATGCTGGTGGCTTCACTTTTCCTGATCTGCTACTGAGAGGTAGGAAGACGAGGGCTCCTATCCCTGTGAGACTACTTTAGAGGACAAGCAGCTCCCTAATATATGCCTCCTTTCCTTCTGTAAAGCTGGTGCTGGAGATCATTGTCCCAATTTAAACTGTGGCTCCTTGTCCAAGTTAGACTCTAAACCCAAGGACGCTGCATTCATTATGCAGGTGCTGCTGACTTTGGATGTCTCAGCCTTTTCTACTCTTGGCAGTTTGGTGGTTGGGGAAGGAGTCTGCATTCCAGTTGATGATGGTGAATGCAGATTACAGCTTCCCATTTAAGTGCTGTGCACTCTGTGGGACACCTGGCAAACTGTCGTGCTCTACGTGGCTCCCTAAACTGCACCTCAGCCACCTTTGACATTTGCTGGCACGTGGCACCACCTCCTCACAGTGCTCCCTGCCCAGGTATCAGCCACCCTGTTACCGCTGAGCTGATAGACGGTGGCTGACTGCATCTTGCCACTTCACCCCTTCCCTTTACCCATTTGGCCAGGAAGGCTGCTGGAGCTGCTTGACCATGAAGCTCCATGTGCAGGTGGGCAGAGACTCCACAGAGCTACACTGAAAGGCTGTTTCGAACCCGGTGCATAGATCTCCTCCCTTGGCTACAAATGTACACTGTTATGGCAGGACTGAGGGCTATGGCCTCCTCTTCCTCTTCATCCCCAAGTGATAAGCAAGCCTTATCCTGCTGTGATGGAGAAATCCTAGCACATACCCTACCTTATTATAAAATTGCAGCTGAGTGCCTTCCGGCGGCTGATCAAAGCTGACCGGCGTCTCATTCGCTTCACTGGGCTGGGACTGAATCCCTGGGCTGCTGGGCGTTGAGGGAGGGGTGCTGAACGGAGAAACCAGGGCTTTCAGTCCAGGGCTTTTGGGAGATGCTCCCGGCAGCAGAGTAGCTGGAGCAAAAGCCAGATTGGCCTGCAAAGAAAAATCCCCGTCACGGGCATGCATGACACCGGCGTGTACTACTTGCGGTAACCACACGGAGGAACCCTTGCTCTTGCCACGGGAGCTGCCACATCTCTCAGCTGTCACAACCCACATACCTTCTGGTTATGGGTCTCTCCTGGTGACACTGTCAACAAACAAGTCCGGGCAGAGAAGTTATGACTGGACATTTGCCCTTCCCCAGCAGCTGGATCTCAGGACGTGTCCTTTTGTCATCCTGAGGCCTTTTGGGATTTTCCAGTGACCCAGCCAAGCCAGCACAGTCTACAGTGGCTGAGCCAGGAGAAAGTCTGAACAAGCAGCCAGCAGTCACTTTGAGATTTAAACCATCCCTGTATGTGCCCAAGCAGACCTCGGATTTTCAAGCCTGGTCTGCAGGTCTTCTGAATGATCTGTGCAGTCATGAGGAATGAGAAGACCATGGAAAGAAGCAAGCTTTTGATTAACTGTGGCAAAACACTTCCCGATGGCCTGTCACTAGGAAACTCTCGTAGGCAAACGTCCTTGGGTGCATTAAGAGGGACAGTGCTATGAATAGGCTTATGTTGTGTCAGGGCAGCCAGGAGGCATTGAGCTCTGGAGCCGCACGTGCTGCCAGGAGAGGCAGCTGGCAGTGCAGGGCACTATGTCTACGGGCTATGGAGTGCTGAGCTGCCCTCGGCAGCATTAATCAGGTGCCGTGGAGAGATACTGAGAGATTCCCCCAGTTTGTGCGTAACTGGGGGAATCGAGGCGAGGGAAGTGCAGAGCTTCTAGGCACGCACAGGGGAGTGCCAGAGCCTGGAGTGCACTCCCCACTGCCAGGATTGTAACTGCCTGCGCTCAAGGCCAGCTCCCCAGTAGGGTGCAGGTGACTCAGTTTGATTTAGACTGCTGCGAAGAAAGAGCTGGAAGAAGTCTCAGCCAGGGTTTCCGTCACTTTCTCTTGTGAGCTGCATTTAAACTGAGACTACTGCCCCTGCTCCCTACCTGAGCTGTCCTGCTGCCATGCCCATGCCCAGCCATGTATCCCGCAGATCCAAATGATCCTGACCCATGATTGACCTGCCTACAGACATGCCCAAGGATCGCTGGACTGTTTCTGATGCTGATTACCATTACCAGACCTGCTCTGTCTTCCTTGTTTGTCTGTTGTGGGACTGGGCCCTTGTTGGTGAGGCCACTACCCTGCTGTCACCCTTGGATGCTGGATCCCCTTCCCCTGCGGCTGCTTCGCAAGGGAAGTAGCTATGACAAATGTCAATCAGTTTTTAATTTGCTGGGGCAGCCATGTGGGCTTTTCCAGGACCTACCTGCAGCTTTTCAATCATGGGGGAGCTTTTCACCTTGACCTTGGGAATGGGGCAAGCATTTGGAGACCGCTTCTGCAAAACAAAATGAAATGTGAAAAAGTCACAGTAAAGTAGGTGAAAAAGAGGAAATACAATGAATGCAGAAAACTTGGAATAGATAAACAGAAAGTGCTAGTAGGGGAGCAAATGAAGTGTCATATAGCATCTTCAGGCAAACGTTTGCTTTCTTCTTTCCTGACCCTACTCCCCTTTTGTTACCTAGCCATCCTAGGGTTCTACATACATGTATCCTTCCTCTGGGAGAAAAGGTGATTGTCTGCTTTCTGGCTGAAGTATCTGAGTTAGGTGATGTGTAATGGCTCTGCTGCTACATGGCCTTCACTAAGGTATCTAACCTATGACACAGTTTCCCCTGGTATTATTTCAGGACCAGACAGATTAAAATTCTACCTCTTAAAGGGTACAAGCCTTAATGTTGGTAAAGGTTGTGAACTTTTTGTGACGGGAAAGACTTTCTGCCACCACCTGACTAACAGAGTTAAAGGGTATCCAATTAGTATGGGCAGCAAAGGCCTAAGTGGCTGGAAAGGTAGAGCTACGAAAGGCTAAAAACAGGTTGAGAAAGGGAGAGCATTGCTTTGAGAAGGGACATATTGCTTTTTTCAGGTCCAAAGGAAAAGGAAGAAATCTAAGATTTTAAAGCTTGTGCTTCTTTGGCATGGAGGCAGCAAGAGCCTGTAGCTGTCAGAAAAGAAGGACAAAGAACCACCCCCTTGTTAAGAGCAGGTGACAATGTGAGATTTGGTGGGTAGACCTCATACCCTGAAATACAGACGGACAGAAGTGACTGGAAAGGGCCTGAGCATAAACTTTAGTGAGTAGCAGCCAGCTTACTGGGACCTGCTTATTCAAGGGTGCTATATGGAGGACACCTCAAGACAATATTCTGTGGGTGTTGCTGACAAAACCCCTCTTCAGTCTGGATTAATTGTTCCTTTTTCTGAAGAAGGAAAAATCTCAAGAGCAGAACTATTACGCCATTATACTCAAACCTCTAGAGTTCATCTGAAGGCAACAAACAGCATGGATGCTCCCTGTGCTAAGCGCTGTTCAAATCTAATAAATGCCAGCAGTTCATGCTTTAAAATGCTTGAAAGGTGGTAACTGGGTGGATTCGTGAGTGCTCTAAGGGTAAAAACAAAAACAGTAGAAATGGGATGTGTATCCATGCTACAGGAGTGGGAAACGGTGTGGAGCTGACTCTGAGTGAGTATGTGTGTGTGAGCAGGGGAAGGTTTGATGCTGCATGCTTGACGTCTTTTGCTACACAGCCTGACCTCTCTGCTACCTCCAAGCTCGTGTCTCAGGAGAGAACAGGTTGCAGAGAGGAGAGGCCTTGTCTCCCTATTAAATTGATACTCACTTGCTCACCATTGTCACTTGTCTCAGTTTTCTGGGAATACAATGGAAGGGAGCATGGTGGTTTCCTCCGAGTTGGCTTATGTGGTGGTACCTAAGAGAAGAAAACAATGAACTCAGCAGCAGGGAAATCAGTTTTTTTAAAAAAAGGAACTGAAATTCAAGCACCAAAGGGCATGCTCTGTAAGTGACCTGCTTGGATGGCAGGGCTTAGCTTGCCTAAAGGAGTCATCCAAAGGCAGCACAAGATATTAGCATATGGGCATGTGGCCAGCATGCTAGGTGTGCTTGTAGCATCTTGAGCCCAATCCTAGTGTTGGAAAAATAGTCTGTATCTCTTTCCACAGGATGAACCACGACACTTCAGGCTTTGTGCAAAGGACACTCTTCTAAGCTGTGGAGGGTGGAGAAGCCTTCCCAGAAGCTTCATCTTCAAAGCATCCTGGTGGAAACCCCCTCACACTGGAATAGCTTGTTATTGTTCTCTTTCCTGTCTTATTACCAGGATTTCCTTTTAATGAGTCTCAGCTGCCTACCTGGTTCGTGATTTTCCTATTTTGCATCTGATATATTTTAGGTGCAAAAAGGGGAATTCTGACTTTTTCAACATGCCCTACAGCCTCATTCGTTTCTCTCTAATGAAGAAGAGCAGCTCGCAGAGACAAGTCCTCAGCTGTAACCTTTAATTTGACTGAGAAACGGATTCTCCAGGGGAGAAGGAACAAGGCAACTTAATGGCAGGAACACTGGTTCCTTCTGAATGTCCTCAGGCTCTCGGAAGTATGAGAGTGCTCACTAGGAAGGAAGAGATGCATAGCACAGCACCTGTGGAGTTGCTCCTTCATAACTATTGCTCTGGTCTTGAAGCCAAGATGTCTCTATTTTTATGCCAGGTTTGTAGTCTCCTGCCAAGCTCTTAACACACTTTTTATGTGTTAACAGACAAAAGGCTGGGATAATATTGTGGATCTTGGATAATATCCACAGTGTAATATTGGGATAATTTTGTTACCTTCTAACAGGCAGGCATGTGAAAAGTTGGTTTACGGTGTCTATGCCCTCTGTAGAGTTGGCTGTCTTGGAGGACCTGTCGACTTGATGTCACTTAACTTCTGGTGGTGCTGCAACCAGCCACGGCAATGCTGCATCTCTAAGCAGCTGAGGGCAGCCCTGCCCTTATCCTTATGTCACACTAGGAAGCAATAATATCTTGTCTTATTGAAATCCCACCATTTTGCAACCATGAAATGCTGCGCTGTGCCACAGTGAATGTATCAGAGGCTCCCTGGTTGATAGGTTCCCCTTTGCTGGCATGAGTCAAGCAAGGGTTAAAGACCATCCACTCAGCCATTAATCTGAAGCCAGCTTGAGAGAGCCGGTGGGGAAGTGACAGATGGCTTGGAGAGAAAAGACAGGAAACTTTGTCCTCCCCTGTCTCTGGAGAAAATGAGTTTCCCCCCACTGTGAGGCCCCTCCACACTGCCTTGGCCTGGGAGCAGCAGAGGTCTGCAGATAACACAAGAGAGGTCTGGGAACTTGCTGCCTTCTGAAGGGTGAGTGACTCAGTACAATTAAATCCCATACCTTAACAGGAGGAAATTACTGTAATGGCACGGATGGAGTGGTGCGCTGGTGACCAGAGGGGAAAAAAAAAAGTGCTGGGGAAGAGACTGGCTATTCCCACCCTGGGGTCTGGCTATGGGAGTGCTAACCTCTGATAGACGGTGGCATGCCAGCCCTGCAGGACAGAGGTCACCATTGCATCCAGCCAAAGACAGGAGGGGTGACAGAGAGGATCCCCTTAGGCCTGGCCTGGGACATGCTGAAATCAGCTGAGCAGCAGAAGGAAGCAGTTCAGTTTTAGAGGGGCACCCACTGACTGGAGAGGGCCACCAGTAAACATTTATGCTTCTAAAAAAGTGCATAATGATACAGGGGGCTCTCCTAAAATGTCAACCTCTATCCAAAACCACTCTGATTTTCCTTTCTTCCTAAGAGAGGTATTCTAGTGTTTTGTTTATCTGGTGAAAGATAGCTTGTGAGGTAATGCTTGGCATAGTGGGCTTTCAATAAAATAAAGTTTCAGCGTGATAGAGATAGGCACAGAGTCTGAAATGTCATTGGGAAGAGGTAACAAGGGCAAGTAAAGAGACGGCTTTCTCTCTCAGACCTATACAGAAGGAATTAACCTGGAGGAAACCATCTCCTTTTGTGAACAAGGTGCCGGTGACCTGCCACTGGCTTCTGCGCTGCATAATCTGCTGTTTGCTTTCTTTTCCCATGGCTCAATATTAGCTATTTCATTATTCATTGTTGTCCTCTGCCCACAAAAGCCAGCCCAGATAGTACATGCATTGCTGTCTGCTACTGTTAGGTATATATGTGTACCCTACCAAGCTTTCCATTGTCTCAGTTACACTGTCTAGTTGTCCTGAGGTATGGCTCTACCAAGATACCTGTCCACAAGTCGGCAGTGCATGGAAGATACTGACATAGCTTGCATTGCACTAGGAGACAAATCCTTTGCAAAAAGATTCAAAATCAAGGTGGATTCATGCTTAGATCACTGATGCTCTAGCCTCTACAGGCAGAGGCGAGTGCCTCATTTCCCACTCGATTACCTGCTGGTGGCTGCAGAGCTCCTTACCTCTTTTCCAGTGATATTGGCTGCTTGCTCTTTGAATCTCCCTGCTAGCTGAGCCACTGAGGGTGATGCTGACTTGTCCACCTCTGAGTTGGTCTCTGCTGGCCTGTTCTGACAAATCCAGAACAACAAGTTATGAGCAAAGGCTGGGAAAAGCAAGCAGGCTAGAGAGAAGCCTGCATATGTGTTATAAAGTTCAAGAGTAAGCAGGGACTTAAAGCAGAGTTTCTCACATCTGGCATCAATCATCCAGCCTGAGAGCAAGAGGTTTGGGAAGACAGGACCTAGCAGCATTCTTAAATATCCCAGAAAACCAGTAATTCACGCAGAGCCTTTCAGCTCTAGCTGAAGAGCCTACACAGTATTTTTCACTGGAAGCAAACTAAGTATTTCAAGCCAAGTGTCTGTTCCCATCTTTTCCTCACAGTGAGCAGATGGAGCGGGGCTGTAAAGGATGTTCCCATACACCTTCTCAGCCCTCCCATCCCTTTTTTACTGCCCTGGTCACCAGCACCCTTCCTTTTCCAGTCCATTCCCTGTCCTTGCAGCAAGCCAGCATCTGCTTGGGGATGTCCCTGTGCTGTTCTGCTTTTTTGGCAGTGCGGGTCAGGGGGAGGGAGGAAATACCAGAGGTGAGAGAAGCTTCCCCTCCCCTGGGTCGACCCCAGGCTGAGAAGCAGGAGGCTTGTTGGCGGCTGGATGGTGCGGCTCTTCCCACAGCACACAGCCCTGGTGTCATCCCACATTTACCTTGTTTTCCTTGCTGTGTGTGTATCAAGCAATATGAGTAGAAAGCCTTGAAATCAAAGTTGATGAAAGGAAACCTTTGTTCTTCATCTCTAGCATCTGATGCCAGGGAAAACCGAACCAGAGGAACTGAGAACAACTAACCAACAATCCTTGTTTTGTTAGAGGTGGAGACCTCAAAACAACAAACCAGGCTACGAACCATCAGCAAGGAACCTCATACCTCCGCTCCCTGTACCACCACCATGAACGCATGACCAGCACCACGCTTCTTACCCCTCTGCCCCAATACTCTTCTGCTTCTCAGTCAGAAAGTTTCCCCAAAGGCTGTTGCTAAAGGAATACATTTCTGTTTCTCCAAAGGCTCCAGCAGAGCCCTTCCTTCTGCCTTTACACTGCTGTGCCTGGGAGGGACCTGCTGTCTTGTTAACACAACCACTCCTTCAGCATCGCTGGAGGTGAAAGGCCCTCGAAACACCAATCTGGCCCACGTATGGACCATTTCCTTTGGGTTACCACGCTACAGGGGCTGGAGAAATAGCTGTGGAAACTTGAAAACATATTAAAGAAGGAATTTCTTTAGACTCCTAGTTTCTAGATTAAAAACAAATCGAGGAGGTTACATTAAGGGTCACTTCATCATCCACAGCTTGGAGCACTCTCTAGTCTGAAATACCTGCTAGAGAGCAGCATGGCTAAGGCCTGTTTGCAGTGTGGAAAAGGGCCTTTCCCTTTCTCAGAGAGCTGTAAATAAATGCTCCCAATAAATGCTGTCTTCTTTCTTCCAGGCCCACAAGCCCCAGTAGATGTCTGCCATTCCCTGTTTCCAGGATCCTGACTACATCTCCCCCGTTAAACTTCCCATACACTTCGGACCAGCTCTTCTGCATCCAGCCACAAAATCCATATCAAGCTGTCTCCTCTCAGTGAACTTCTGGCACATTCCCCCCATCTTTTCAGCCTTCATTAGAGTAATTACAGTCGGGGGAAATGGCAGATAAGGGGAACGAAAGAAACAGTGAGTAAGCAGATCAGCAGGGCAACCTGCTGCACACGAAAAATGATGGCTGGACTAAGTGGGGAGGGAGGGCGGTTCCCAGCTGCAGGCTGGCTCCCTGCTGTGAAAGGATAGCGGAACGGACACCTGAAATGAGGACTCAGTTGAGGCGGAGGAGCTGCAGGTGCTCAGTGTCTGTGGTGGAAGGGTTGCCTCCCTCATAATCCCTTTTTCTCCAAAAGCTTCTTTCACAGCCCTTCGCCTTTACCCAGAAAAGACACTGCACTTCCTCTTGGCCTCTTTGACCTCTTGTTTTGGGTGCTTGTGTTTTTTCTTTCCTTTTTTTTATAATTTTTTTTGAGTTGCAGTCTGAAAACAGAGCTTCCTTTCTTTGGATTTGATCAAAGCTGTGAGGCTGGAATTATTCCACACGTTTCTTGTTTTGCTGGTAGCAGGCATTGATTGCAACGCGGCTCTCGCCAGCATGAAGCTCGCCGGCCGGGGCCCAGGAAGCAGTGAACATGCCATTCTAAGATTAGCACAAGTAGCCCACGGGCTGTGTCCTCCCGAAACTGCCAGCTGCAGACTCTCCGATTACGCTACACATTTTGCAACAGGAAAAGTCCTTTTTCAGATCCTTTCTGGCAATTACACTGCCATCCTGTATCCAGCTCTTTCTACAGCTTTTTTTTTTTCCCCAGCTGGTGTGCCAGGCTTTATGTCTTCTAGTCGAGGGAAAACACCGTACCGGGGCACTCGGACGCAAAAAGTTCCCTTCCTTGCACTGCAAGGAGAACACTTGCCCCCCTGACTTCCAGGGGCTGGACTGGCAGTCTCCCTCCCACTGGGAGGAAAGTGGGAAGCCTCACTTTCTCACTCTCACCCCAGAGTATGTACCAGCCCTCAGCCTCTTCCATGACTAAGACACGCATCTGCTCCTCTCACCCAAGAGCTCAGTGTTGGCTCTCTCCCGCCCCATGATATTAACGCAACCTCTCCCATTCCTGGTCATTTTTCCTGTCTTGGTGACGTAGCCCACCACTTTTATGAATGATGAAGAGAAGCAGCTCTGCTCTTTTTTGGCAAAAAAGGTGAAATTCTCAGATATTAATTTTGTGCTCTTTGCAGCCAACTGCTGATTCTTTTCCTTTTCAGAAGAGGAGCGTCAGCCTGCATGGGCTAAAACCAGCAAGCTAAGGTAAAAGACTTACTGCACTGGTAATGTGGTGACTGCTACTCTGAGGTCTTTTACTGTTCAGTAAAAATAAGTGTCTAAGCATTGCACATTCTGAAAAAAGTCAGACAGAGCAGCAAAACAGGAATTGAATTATACCATCAATGTAAGCATGGCACTGTCTGCAGAAGAGGAAGTGCAACTAGCAAGTTCTCTGTAAGGGGTTTCATTTTCCTCTTCCAAATTATAAAACTGGGTAAATTTGAAAATGGTTTTCAACCCCATCTTTCTTCATCTGCTTTTAAAACTGAACTTGGTCCCTTTGGCAGCACTGGAGAAGAACAATCCCAACTTCACTGGTGATTTAATGTGCCAGAAAATGCAAAGGCTAGTAAGGCTGCCTGATGTGGGAGTAATAACATCTCACAGAGGGGGCCCCTCAGGACAGCAATGTCATTACCTGAATCAATGACATTTGCCAGTTCTCCTACTAGAGCCTGTGGACCCACTGTGGGCACCAAGTGAGAGAAGGTGCATATTAAAGGCCCACAGAAAAAAGGTAAAGAGATTGAAGAGTTTCTCTGTGCATCCCGTCTGGGTACCCACAAAGAGCTTTTCTTAAAGCTCATGGATTTAAGCTACAGGTGGGGAGTGTCACTGCAGACACGTTTCTTATGAAATCAAAATTGCAAAGACTCCTGGGGAAAACTGGAAAGCCAGAGGTGGCTTTGGGGATGAATTTGAATGTCCTGCTGCGACTGGTACAAAACTGGCTCCAGCGGCCCTAAACTAGCAGTTTTGGTCATGACCCACCCCCTTGCAATTGAAAACTATCGTGACTCCATCTCACAGGATTGGTATCCCACCAGTTTTCTCACTGTCCATAATATGCTACTGGAAATGCTAGTCTGAAAGGGTACCAGTGGGGGTCAGAAGCAGATACTGAAGGAGAAATTCAGGTTTGGATTTCTGCACCTGGTTTGGCTGATGAAAAGAGCAAAGGTTTATTAGCTGCCATACAGTGGAGTGTTTTGGCTTAAGCAGCACTTAAATACCAGCTGAATAATAGCAGAGATTTGTACTGCCCTACTCTCCTTCCCTCCCCTACGAATCCTCTGACTTGTCTGCTTTTGCAGGTAGGATATTTTGGCCAGACGGAGCACCTTTTATCAGAGATGCAAGCTCTCCACAGCACCTTGCAAGGCTGGAGTATTCGGCGGCTATGAAATCAGTGATGGTTACACAATTTTTGGTACTGGTTCTGTGCCCTTTCCCCCCCCAGTCTCACACAGCTGCATCTAGACATGGTTTTGAGGCCAGTCCCTGACCTCCACATCCCTCCCTTGCTTCTAAAGAGCTTCGCAGGAACGATTCCTTGCAGCCTGTTCTCATACCAGTCCATCGTGCCGGCCACCTTCCCATACCCTGCGCTCGCACAAGCTCTGCAAAGCTCCCCCGTGACCGTCATGGAGTTTTTTGTTGCTGCACATGCAATCTACCTCAGCAAAAGCAAATACGGAAAAGTAATGACAAATATGTTGTGTCAGAGGCAGACACAATAAGCCATCCGAGGCTCAGGGCTAGTGTCTTGATTACACAAACAGGATCCAGAAATAGTGATCCTCAGCACCCAGCTCTCAACACTGCGCCACAAGAAGGCAGTTGTCAGTATGCTGGATGAAAACAAGAGAGGGTCAGTGCTTTTGGGGTGCAGTTTCATAAGGTCCTGGTTTTGGCAGAAAGACAGCTTATGTTCCCAACTGCTCACTCTCCCTTGACCTTTCCTTCCCCCCTTCCCCCCTCCCTTGCACCAGAGTGAGTCTGTGGGACTGTGCTGTAAACTAGATCACTGAAATGATCTGGGCTAAAAATACGTCCCTTAACTCTTTACAAGGTTATTTTTAACCCAGATCATTTCAGCAATCGAGTTCACAGCACAGCCCAACAAGCACTTGCACTGCCGTAGTGGGAGGGGATGGAGGGGTGGCAGGAGCAGACTGCAACGCAGGGGTGAGGGCTTCCCTTTAACTGCTCCAGCCAGAGGCTGAGGAAATTGCATCCTTATGTGTCCTCCCATTCAGAGGGCTGATACGACAGAAAAATCATATTTCTGCATGCCTGCTGGTAAAGGCTGTTCTAGTCTGTGGCACTGGTATTTCACCTTGCAATCTGTTGCCTCCCACCTGAGATGCAGCTGAGAGCAGGCTGTGAACCCAGGGAGCGCCTGTGAGCCATCACGGGGAGCACGTTACCAGCAGCCGAGTGAATCGGAAGAAGTTTCCGTTAAGCACCCACAAAAGCCCCACAAATACTGTGTCAGAGATCTCCAGAAGCCCCACTTCAAACAGCAGCAGCCTCACGGGTGACTGGGGAGCGGGTTTTCCTCACTGCATGGCAGAGGCAAAGCTCTGCACCTGTAGGGCCTGCTCAGCTAAGGAAGGGATGGGGGACGCGTCTGTGGGGAGGAAACTACTTAAGTCAAAATAAACCATCGTCACGCTCTGCCTGGAGGCCAGCAAGAAACTCTGTGAAGCAGTCGTGTGGTTTCCTTTGAAATTAAAGCGTCAACCCTCACTAAGGCACTGGATTTCAGGAGGGAACGGAGCCTCTTGCAGACCCCCTCTTCCCTGCTTGGCTCAGCCCTCCGAAGGCAAATGGCATGCTCTCTGTGCAAAGCCTTCCCAGACGTGAGACCTACCCTTCTCATTTTTCAGTAAGGTAGCTGCAGGATTTGAGGAGCCAGCGGTCATAGGCCTTGTCTGCATGGGAAAGCTTATACCACGTACAGTGGGGTAACTCTCTCAGCTTGTGCGGGGAGCAGTACAGCCTTGATCTGAGAGAGGTGCCTGTTTTTCTGCGTAAGTAAGTGAACTCATTTGCAATCAGCTTGGCTGAAAAGAGCCGTTCTCAAACTTCTCAAGTACCTGTTTCTGACACAGAAAGCAGAATTTCGGGAATGACACGTTAAGCTGTAGCAGGGAACGTGCCTCCTTGCAGGGCTCCCCAGGGGCTGGAGGGGGGTCAATGTCTCCTACCCCTGCAGTGAGGTGCTGTAGCCTCTCTCCTGAAAAGACTCCCCTGCAGAGATGGGGTTTGATGAACTAGAGATGTTATCTCCAGCTTGCAGATCAAGCAAGGGAGAAGTGATGACAGTACTAGCTCCTCCCATACTGCCCCACCAATTTGGGGTGACCATTTCCATAGGCAAGAGCTAATCCCTTCTCCTTGCCCCGTATTCTATTCGACCGCTGAGGCCAGCTGGAGGTAAAAGGCTGCTGAATATTCACACGGTACATCATTTAAGGTACAGTTCCTGTCTATGTGGAGAGGACATGAATTTACGCTCTGGAGAATGCATCATGAATGCATCTCGTTACCAGCCACACACACCTGCGTGTCAGACCAGTCCTACCTTTTTAAAGGCCACAATAATACTCAGTAATGATGCAAAACATAACAGTAATGTGTCTGCATGAATTGAAGTAATTAAATCTTTCCTTCAGTTAGAAGTATCTTTAGTACCTGTTCTGAAGGCAAGTGTCCAAAGAGGCCAATCCACCAAACCATCCTTTTCTACCCCTAGGTTAAGCTATTGTTCAAGGAAGATAATCTAAAGAAACCTGGAATGGGTCCCTGGGTGTGGGTCTTAGCCGAGAATAGCACAGAACTGACAAGTTTAGGTTCACCTGGGCAAATCTGCCACTCTTTTTGTCTTGTTCAATGGCAGGAAATAGGTAACTGAATTTTCATTTTCAACTTCTTCTTACAGGCACCAGTTATCTCGGCTCTCACATTTTAAGTGCAGATAGGGTTAGATGGGCAGCTCGTAAGGAGCTCCTCTTTAAATGACCTAAAAAAAGCTCAAGAATAGCTTTTAATTAGGATTGGACCCAAGTTACCGATGGAAAAATCTCTCTCATATGTAGTTTGTAGTTTCATTCAAAGCCATCTCTCTGCATCTGCCATTTAGATTAATCTCGGTTTGCACCCTCCTGCCAACATAACCTGAACCAATTTGTTTATCTGCGTCCATGTGAGTACATCAGTGGCATCAGGATCATATTGAAAGGGGAACATTGTTTGGACTGGGAAGGGAGAGGTATGTTAGCAGGGCAGGTTTAAAACACAAACTCCCCCAAAGGA
The DNA here is from genome assembly GCF_000699105.1 of Pygoscelis adeliae. Lineage (NCBI taxonomy): Eukaryota > Metazoa > Chordata > Aves > Sphenisciformes > Spheniscidae > Pygoscelis > Pygoscelis adeliae. Next base: position 4,379,260 of record NW_008824791.1, read on the forward strand.
GCAAACTGAAAGGCAAGAGGGTGGGAAGATACCTGAATCACAGTGTTGAGGAACTGGGCAGCAAAAATCAGGAGAGGCTGCTACCCACAACCCGAGCCTGCTCGTTCTCCTCGTGATGCATGAAAGCATCAATGCAGCTGAGCAGAGATTGCCCAGGAAGTGGGTGGGCTCACACTCGCCTTGGCGAATTTTTTGCATCCCTAGAAGGAAATCTCACGATGCTTGTTCTGACTGGAGCTCAGCAGCACACTGGGCCCCTGGCTCAAGAAGCAACACATCCCAAGATGTAAGCCCTGAATAAACAAACCTCTTCTTGCTACACTGACCCCTCTCCATCCCAGCGAAGCATCCTTCTTCACAAATCATTCTCACTGGAGACCTTCCAGCTCTCTGTTTCAGGAGGGATTTATGTGGTTTATTTATTCACTTGGCGTCTTATCTGGCAATGAAGCTGCTCCTTGTCTGGTTGTGGTAGATTTTAATTATTGGCAGAAGCCCCAGCTAGAAGTGGCTGCAGCTGTGGCTCCGTGATACCTTATAGCCAGTCCTGTCCATCATTGTGTCAGCGTAGCCCGTAGCACCCTGGGATGCAAGGCCAAGGCTCCCACCTGCATTTCCTACCATTTGCTATAGAACAGGAATGATAATTACTGTGCTGTGCTCCACCAGAGCAAAAGCTACCGTGTGAGCCACTTCTGCAGCTTCCTCTGGTGGGGCTAGGCTAGCTCTGCAAACTTTGTGTATCAGAGCTTTATCGCAGTTAGTTTCCAGGAGAGGACAAGACCAGAATACCTTGCAGATCTTTCAGGTGTATCCTAAATGCTAGAAAAGAAATAAATATTTTTCTACTTCTCTCTTTCTGTTGTGTTTTCTTTGATCAACCTTTACCAGAAGCTAAACACCTCCATTTCACATCCCAGATGAGAATTTTGTGAGCTTTAAGAATGGCAGCGTGCACAGAGTCCTCATCCTTTTTCTCCAAGCTGCCATCAGATGGCTGGGCAAAGAGGAATAACCGGCCTCAAACTGCCACGGGTCCCCCACTGCCAGGATGCAGCAGTGAAACACAACAGAAAGCTGAGCAAAGAAAGTAAGATTTCCATTTGAAAGATTCAAAGAGAATTCTGGGGCTGATATCAGGACATACCATCCGCTGTGAAAGAGTATAAGGGTATGTTGAGGTGTGTAATGATGATCCCAGCACGCTCTGCAAAATCCTTGGCTGTTGTTTGCCTGGACTGGCATTTTAAAGGTCATGCAAACAGGTTTCTAGTTTGACTTGCAACAAAAGGAATTAATGGTAAGCCTCTGTCTGTCTCACATGAGAAAGTGCACAACTGTGCAGAACCATTGCACTTCCCAGATAAAGCTTTTTCTACGTCAAGGTCAAGCCTCAGCCAGTGCAGAGTGGCCTCCATGTCTGGCTGATGTCACATGCAACAGGTTCAATCTTCAATCTTGCAGCTCCAGGGAAAGCAATATGCAGCCTGTGGGAATATATTGTGAATGCTGGAGTTTGGGCTCCAGATTTCTGAACACTTTGTGAAAACAATGGGACCTCAGATTAGGTTTGGGACCAGGCTGAGCTCCTGGGCCCCGAAGATGGGCTTAAGACTCCTCTGACTCAGGCACACATCTCTTCTGTACGTATCTCTATGTAGCTGTAGATTCTGGTTTCCTTCAGACAAGGGAGTGCTCACTAATTGAGAAATGTAAAAAAAAAGTTGAAAAATACTAGACATGGAAGTTTTGGAGACAGGCAGGAGGACGTCAGGACTCCTGATTACACATGCTGCCTTCAAGGCAGTCAGTGCTGTTAGAGCCCAGTGATCTCTAGCAGCTTTCTTCAGTTCTAGTCTTAATGAAAACAGGCGTTCTCACAGCAGCCCTAACAAAGACTTGACTAGAACTACCGAAATGCACGTTGCAGGAAGACAGATGTCAGGCCTCCTCTTAAGCTCGCTCTTTCTGTAACATTTTCAGTGGAGAGAAAGCTTCTTGCCTCAGTGTAAATCACTGCCAGCCTGTCTCTTGAAGTCTGCAAATAAGTTAGCCAAAAGAACAACTCTGAGAAGTACCACATCCCTCCTGAGAGAGGTACCCAGGTCGACACTTATCCCACCACAGATGAATGGAACATAGGATGAGTGTGTGTCTGAACTCAACTGCAAGGCTATTGCATAGCTATAATGAGGGTGATGAAGAGGAAGGAGCTCTGACTATAACACGGGATCAGAATAGGATGAGGAATGCGGACTTCAAAGGAGGGTTCCATGTTTGTTTGTTTTTAGGAGAAAGGGCAGGAAAATCCTACTTTACATAAAATATGTAACATTTCCCTGTGTTTGGAAAGAGTTTGCTTTAGGGCAACATTTTTCTCAAGACTTGCAGTGGTCTGGTCTTGATTTTCTCCTTCTGAGACATCCCTTGTGAACTGCTGCCATCTTGGTACTCGGGGTCAAGCACTGCCCAAAGAGTAATGTGAGGATATTCCAGTGCAGCAACGATGAGCAGCTTTCATCCAGAAGATAGCAAGCAGCTCCCAAATACAGTGCAGTAATTTCAAAACTACAGAGACTCAGATCTGCCAAATTTAAAGGCTCACGAAAGCAACGTTTGGGAATTGGGTGGAGGTGGGAGATATCATGTAGCCAGAAACTAGTAAAGGGACAAATCCTTTACCAAGGAAGGGGCACTGTGTTGAACTTGTCTGCTATACTGTAAATAAATGGTCCATATACTCCTGCCTCCTTGCCTGCTAGAAGTAGAGGGGAAACTCCTGCCGGTTTTCCTTCTTTCAGTGGTTCGAGCTACCCATGCCTATGTGTAAAAGGGCCTGGATAGTTAGCACAGTGGTTGGAGTGAGGCTTTTCTCAAGAAAGCGTTGCTGCCTGTTTGGATCAGAAGCTTGCTCAGGGTCCTTCTCTGGTACTTCCCTCCAAGCACCCTCGGGACTGCCTAGAGCTCCTGAACATCAAGGCAAATGGTTATCGTGAGTAAAAAACCACCCTAATCGTGCTGGGCAACAGGGACTATTGGGTGGTGGCTGGAGTTAGGTGGTGTGGTTCAAGAGTTCATTGTAAGTACGGATGTGTCTCCATTGCCCGCAGCGACGCTGTGGGTGCCTCTGTCAGTAGAGCCAGCCAGTGCCGGGCAGGGGGAGACGGGCAGCAGAGAGCAGCCAGTGCCAGCCGTGCAGGTGAGGAGCTGTGTCCTTCAAAACAGAATTATAGGAAACATCTGTAGACATCAGGAAATTAGAAGGGGTGAATACACAATCTACTTTCTGTTTCAGAGAGTGACTACAATGAAAATAAAATGAGATAATCGTTACTTTAACCTCCCCTCCGAGAACTCCCTCCCTTTGCTGTTGATGCATTTCTGCTAGCAAAGTGGGTGCGAGGCTAATGTTACATAGCATTGTTTTTCATGATGGACGGTCGGTACCAATGCCAGCTTTCTCCACGTCTTCCAAAAGGCATCTCTTCTCAGCAGAGTAACTGCATAAAGTCGCAGTTTAACTTGATGAGGTGGGACTGCTGCTGCTGTCCTCACAGCCTCCTGGGCCCAAAGTGGAGAAAGCAGCCTCCTGTTTGCCTCCGTGGAGTTCGTTAGTAACATGTCCTAACATCAACAGTCCAGGCTGGAAAGGCCCTTATATAGGAAGGGTATGCCAGCCACCTCGCACTAGTCTTTGGCTGGTGTTGAAAATTTTTGAGGCTGGATTTATGGCAAGTTGTTCTTTTCCTCATGCCATGGTACGTAGCTCTCAGGAGTGCCTGGCCTGTGCTTGCTAAGCACTGTCTGGTGAGATTAGCAAAACCAGCAAATATCACTGTGCAAGGTACAAGTGAGATCTTGAGTATCCCTTTTAGTAATGACAATATTTGACAATTGCCTAGTGCCTACATGTTCCCAACACTGCACGGGCCGATTCATTACAGCAGCATTACCTCAAACCTTCACGGTGCCTCTGCTGAGAGGGCAGTGTATGGGCTTGTGCATTTTAATGCATATGTAGCCACTGCTACATACCCCACAGAATTGGTCCCGTGGGAGGCCAGGGTTTTATCTGTCAGGAGAGCACTCAGATCACCAGGCAGGTGCGTGAGCTCCCCTCTGCCCCAGGGAACCTTGAATTCTTTGCTACGTGTTGGCATGGCTTTAACAGGCAGGCTGGCAAGTGCTCACCCTAGCCTTGCCCTAAGCACCGGATTAAAAATCATCTCTTGCTAGACAGACCAAAGAGTTTGAAGCCCACACCCCCGAGAACAGAACGGAGCCCAGGCTGTCCACTTCCTGAGCAAGTGTCTTATCGCGTCTGTCAAAGGCTGCCAAGAATGGCTTGATCAAGCGCCATCGTTACCAAAAGAGGCAGCGAACTGCAGCACCTGGTCTCTGCCGGGCAGTGTGCCTGTGCAGGGCCAGCACATATGTAACCTCAGCCCGTCCCCTATGGAGATGCGAGCAGTTCTTGGCTCTGCTGTGCCCTGTGCAGGATAAGGCATCTAGCTGTTCAGCCACGACTTGCTGCTCAGGGAAGGAGATAGCAGACCCTTTAAAATGTAAATAAATTATTTTCTGTGTATGTATAGTGTTTTGGGAATCCTTGACTGAGGTGATTGCAGAAACCTCCAGCAACACATGGGTATCACCGTTTCCTTTGCTGTGAGAAGTGCTTTTTGTGAGATGCCTGACCCTGTTTGCTTATGTTCACCGTGCTCAGAGTATTCTCCAGGGAGAGGAGCGGAGAGGAGAGATGAGGGTGTGGGGCAGGGGGAATGTAACAGGGAAATGCTTAATTTCTAATGCCAGCTTGGTCTGGGCAGCAGACCACCCATGGACACGTCAGGTGGGGCAATCCCAGGCTTGTGCAGAAGCAGCATCCTGGGCACTGGTTGAATTTTAATGTTGAGCAGGCAGATGCCTAGTGAAGTGAAGGAACCAGCAGAATCAGCCAATGGTTGCAAGGGGCTTTTCCAGGCTGAAGATGCGGATTGCGGTGTTTCAGTTCTGCATTAGTCCTGTAGTTGATCTAGGACACAATAACTTGCCCTCAGCTACTCAAAATCCAGGACAGAATTTTAGTCCAGGGCTTCACAAGCTCCACTTTGACACTTTGTCCTCCATGGCACACTGGTTCTCCACAACACACATGTCTGAGGATAGCTACACTGCAATGCAGAGCAGCCCAAGGAAACCTGTAGTAAGGGATCTGAGCCCCACGGTCACAGTGTTGCACGACTTCTCATGATGGCATCAAACTTGATGCATTCGTTCGGTGCTGTCCTCACACCAAAGGGATCATTAGCCCAGTCACAGCTCTGCATGAACACGCACCCAGACCAGGTATCTGCATTGCACCTCTCTGTATCCGTGAGAAGTAGCCATCTGGATTTTGTGTGGTACAGGGTACTTTGGGCACATATTAACTGAGATGACCTGTTGCCACAAAACTCTTCCTAAGGAAGTTCTAAGGAAGTCCAGCACCCGCGAAGGACTGATTCCCTCCAAGTGAACTATCATTTTAATGAGATTTCAGTCTGGTTTCTAAAGATTTTTAAAAATTTGATAATATCCAGCATGCTTATAAGGGTGTCTTAAAGAAGCTTTGCTAGTGAGACAACAGATTTCACATCTCAGTCACATGCATCCCCTGTTTGTTCAGCTTACCCTTCCTGCCTGCAGCTGCAGGGCTGTACCCTAACCATTGTCTATGCACAGTAATCTGTGTAGGCTCAGCAAGCAGAGTCAGCTGATGGTTTCCCTAGACCACTAAGTCAACAACACAAGAGGAAGGAGAAGCTCAAAGATCATAGAATCATAGAATCATAGAATCATTAAGGTTGGAAGAGACCTCTAAGATCATCGAGTCCCACCGTCGACCCAACACCACCATGCCCACTAAACCACGTCCCTAAGCGCCTCATCTACACGTCTTTTAAATACCTCCAGGGATGGTGACTCAACCACTTCCCTGGGCAGCCTGGTCCAATGTTTAACCACTCTTTCAGTAAAGA
>NW_008824791.1:4386627-4407536 GCF_000699105.1 Pygoscelis adeliae
GCTTCCTCCTGGATTATGGGGGGTTCATCCTGCTCGCCATCCCTGTCTTCCAGCTCAGGGGACTGAGTACCCTGAGGATAACTGGTCTGCCTGTTAAAGACTGAGGCAAAGGAGGCATTAAGTACCTCAGCCTTTTCCTCATCCTCGGTGACAATGTTCCCCCCCGCATCCAATAAAGGATGGAGATTCTCCCTGGCTCTCTTCTTGTCATTAATATATTTGTAAAAACATTTTTTGTTGTCTCTAACGACAGCGGCCAGATTGCGTTCTAGCTGGGCTTTTGCCTTTCTCATTTCCTCTCTGCATGACCTAACGAGGTCCCTGTACTCTTCTTGAGTTGTCTGCCCCTTCTTCCACAAGTGGTAAACTCTCCTTTTTTTCCTGAGTCAAGATGTTCCAAGTAGTAACAATAGAAATGAGATTTAGTGCCAGAAGACAGACTATTCAAGAGGAAAGGTCCAAAAGATACCTGAAGGGCAAGGTGACTCCTATTGCAATGAGAAGAGAGGAAGCTGGGATGAGAGGTGCAAAGGTGAAATAAAAGGCTGTTAAGTACCAGTGAGACCTGAGGTTAGGGGGGGAAGAAGCTGTGCCAGGTACAGTAAGAAGAGATTGTGATCATCAAGATTACTAGGTTTTTAAGATACATGACAACAGTTGCTCGCAGACAGTGAAGAGGAAAGGGCAGGAGGGCTAAGTGAAGAGGCAAAAATCTACATTGCCAACCAGGTCAGTTCCCTACGGACAGGGTGGCTGGCCTGGCTGAGAGAGCAGGGAAAAACAGATAAGCCTCATTAAGGAGTCCAATCAATTCAAGGAGAAACGGCCTGGGCCTTTCCTGTAAAAGGGCCACGCGTATGTAATTGCCTCATTACAAGCCCAACACAGCTGCTTGCAGACAGGTCAAGCAGCCAACATGGAAATAATTTCAGGCAGCTGGAAAAGGCTTGTGTATAAAGTTGATATCTGGCTGAATGCAGTCATACTCAGCCACGCAAGTGGAGAAATAATGAAAGGCACAGAGGCTGTGCCCACACAACCAGTATGGCAGCCTTTCTCTGGAGCAGCTCTGTGCAAGAGGGGTTTTCCTGTCACCCAAAACAGCACCAACTTCAAAAACTCATCTGTACTGGGTTTTCAGCCCAGGCATACCACATGGGGTTCTCCCTTCTGAGTCTTTGAGGTGCACTAGTGTCTCCGTTCAGGACTTTGCTGTGATGAGGGCAAGGCATGCCTTTTTAAAGGAGGCTGAGATATTTAAGATGCTACAGCTTCAAGAAAAAAAAAAGAAATACAGCAAGATTCAAAAGCTGATCGTTTACTATGTGGCTACTGTAGGTGGTGATGTATTTCAAACCATCCAACTACTACCCAGCAGTACCCTGTACACTGCAAACTGGAGCTGAGTCATCAGTAACCTTAAGCAGTGAGATACAAAGACCCAACCCCAGTTTAATAAACATCTCCGCAATTACTAAGTTTGACTACACTAGAAGACTAGATTAATGTGTCCCCTCCCTTTATGAAGTCCTGGGAACGTAGTGTCCTACTATTTCCTTTGAGTTAATTTGTCTGTTTTAAAAATATTGGCTATATTTATCTGGAACAAACAGTTTCAAAATCTTACTTTTCATTTTTTTGCTCATTATAATGAGCATTTGGCCTTAAAAGAACAATATTGATGTTGCAGAGCTCTTGTCTCGCTCCAAGTGAACACCAGTGACACATCTGCAGACTTTTTCCATCAAGTTTACAATAACACTAAGTGTTTTTGGGGAAATACCTTGTGCCTCTAAAATATGAGTGCTGCCAGTGAGCAAGAATCCTGCAGCAGATACACTGAGCGTTCCTATTACTCAAGATTATGAAAATTTGGATTGGGATGCCGAAAACAAGGTCCCTTGCTCTGAAATGCCCTGTCAAATACAGCCCTCAGCTCCTTTCTCAAAGAAGGTCACAATGAAGGAGGCTAGTGGGCATTAACTTGGCAGCAGGATTTCAGTGTCATCTGAGAGCCAATGCACCACTTTCCTAAACAACCAAAGATCCCCACTCTCTTTCAAGCAGCACCACTTTTCGTTTCTCCAAACTTAAATTAGATGAACACCTACACAGCTTTCAACTTAGTTCAGGAAGACCTCTGGCTTTTCTGGTGTGTCAGGCAGGATAGATAGTCCTGTCATTAACTCCTCCTCTCCATCTGATAGGAGCCCTCTAGCAACAAATGTTGTCTGAAAACTTGGTTGATATAACCAGACATGAGCTACTGCAGATATATGAAATACAGATAATATACATGAAAGGCAACTGGGGGAAAGAAAGGGGTTATTTCTCAGAAATTATCCATTGAATGAGGTTGTGAGGTTTCATTCGTTGAATGAAGTTGATGAGGTTGTGTTGTTTTAGGAATCCACAAACACTCCAGATGTGGAATAGCTCCTTCAGAGCCAAGGGCTGATCTCTACCCCTGGTAGAGTGATGCTGATGTCTTAATCTACAGCTGACAACAGCTGTTACTGAGATGGCGGCCTGGCTGGACTGGAGCGTACTGCTTCCCATGTGTCTTTAGCAGCTTGTACAACCAGTATCTGGGATTTGTCCTTGAGATACTCACACTAGTAGCAAATGTGGTGGAGGGGTGAGGTGGTAGTTCTGAAGAAGAGCAGTGATGGCCACCATAAGACGTAGCTGCTTTCCTAGTGCACTGTTTGCACCAGCTGCTTGTACAGAGCTCTGTTCCTGTCCAGGGTGTTCCCCAGGATCCTTCTCAGCTTCCCAATGTTTCCCTCTCAGACATCTGTTTTTCTTAATGGTCTGGGAAAAGTACACAGCCTGTCAACTTTCCCCAAATTAATTGGTGTCTCTCTGTGTGTACTTCCAGGCCTTGTTCTGGGGAGCTCTTGCTGCTCTAGAAGGATGAGGGGTGAGCTAATGGAGGAACAACCGGCAAAACCTCCCAGGCTGCCTGCAGGGAGAGGGGAAGTAATGCAGTCTGTGGGCCAAGTGCATCCCATCTCATACGAGGCCAGTCTCCTCAACTAAGGCACAGGGGAGAGAGATGGCCAGGAAGGCTGGGCACGTGTGCATACTATTTGAGAACGGGGAATAAAATGCATGAACTGTGGTTATCTGATACGGGCCTCTGAGATGAACAGCTTTCCATTGGTTAAAATGTGCCTTGCAGAAATCATTATTTTAAACCACCCGAATCATAGCGTTGCTTTAACACTGTAGTGTTGCTACAGCAGCCCTGTAGCCATAGACACGATGCGAGGCTGCACCCTGCTCTCACCTACAGACATGGAGACGCTTGGGCAGCTGCTCTGGAGGAAACAAGCTGAGAGAATGGAACAGTCCCTGTAGCAGGAAAGGTGTCAGCCCAGCGAGTCACCTTTCAACTGCTATTCACTTTAGCTTCTCCCTTGCTTGTCTCACATGGCGTGAGGAAAAAAGCCCTGCTTTTAGCAGAGGTCTGAAATAAGATGAACTTCAACAGGAGGAGGCTCAGATGCAAGATGCTTCAGGTGGGACAAGGAAGGGACCACTCTTGGACTGACATAAAGGTTAAAGAGGATGAACTTGAAGCAGGTGCATGTGCGCTCTGCATTAATTAACTAATCTGAAGCTATGCAGAAGGTCAAATTAGAAACTGCAGTCACTGAACTGTCAAAGAAGGGACACGGAGAATGTAAGAAGCAGGGACAATTCAAAATACTTCAGTTAAAAGGTTTAAGTGGACTGTGATACCTGCCCATTTAAACTCAACACTAGAGACAGTCTAGTTGTAGCAGCACAGGGATTGAACTCGTCTTCATTTATCATGCTGGGAACAGAAAATCTGAAGGGTAAATGAGCCTACACAGAGCTCCCAACTGCTGCAGCTTCCAGGACTCATCAGTTAGGACTGTGCTATCTTTGCAACACATTGCTATTAAATTAGGTCTACACTGGATACAGGCAGGTCAGAGAAGGAGGTTCATATTTATCTGAGCCAGGAATTTAGTCGAAAAAGATATGCAGATATGGAGCGGAGGAAAGTGATAGTAAGCACGCAGCTAGCAGCCAGTTTGAGGTGTGAATGCTAAGCTATATCCACAGAGATGTCTTTTTAGCTGGACCGTGGAGGGCCCAGCAGCCCCACCGGCACTGAGGATCCGGGTCTGCAAGGCTGCTTTCTCAGCAGCTGCCCTCCCTTCAGCTCCGTCTGGAGTCTTCAGTTTGTGAGACCCCTGAAAACCAGGCCCTACACTGGGCAAACCAATCAAGGCAGCTGTAATTTGCAGTTACATTTGAAAATGCCTGTCTGAATCTTCAGCCCAGTCTGGATCAGCTCTCATGATGCATTAGGAATTTAGTGACTTCCATAGGTAAATGACTCTACTATATACCCTAAGAGAAACGCACACAAGTAATTCTTGAGCTGCAGCTTAGCCTTTGACATGGATTTTTTCTGTGATCTGAGAAAGATAATTATCTCTGTTTCTGAGTTAACTTGTTTATAAAATTCTCCCAACAACTCTGTAAAGGAGAAACCTAATGTTTGCAAGAGCTTTGAAGTACCCTACCTACTTCAGTGCTCTATTTCTTTTTCCTGATGGCTGCTTGAAACTCTTACATGTTCTTTCCGTGGCAAGAAGGGGGACTAAGTTCCTTCAACCTCAGGCACAGCTTCTCCAGGTTAAAGCTGGGCCACCGGAACCAGGTGCACAGGAAGCATGGGCTCAGTGCCTGCACGCCACTTGCTCAGTGAGTAAATAGGCACTAGGAAGCTCTGGCCAGCATGTCACTGAATTCATGGACCTTAAAATGAAAGGTGTTGAGAAGAAAAATTATATTCAACTTACAAGAGAATGATCCAGCAATTTTTGAGTTGCAGAGCAGAGGCAGAAGAAATGAAGTATGACATTTTCATTACTTGATAGCTTTTGTTTCCCATGGGCTGCAAAAAGTAAAGCCTTCCAGCTTTGGCCTTTGAGAATCTACAGACTAAACTGCTGCTTGCTACAGAGGCTCAAAGAGCTGCTATAGATGATGCACACTTCAGTTTGCTGGATCAGAGTGTGAAGCTGCTCCAGGGGATGGACCCTGTAAGACTGGACCTCAAGCAGCAACACTCCTGAGCAAAGCCCTGCAGGGCCTGGCATGGAGAGCATCGCTGGTGGGTCACCCACATCAGGTGCTTGAGGTCAGAAGTGGAGTAGTGTGATATGCCAGTGCCAAGGACAGGGACTGGGGTGGGAGGGCAGAGTCAGGGAAGGTGAGTCCCGTGCTCGGTGCATCCAAAGAGCAGGAGGAGAAGGGCCGAGAAGAAACTCCTTGGTGGCTGTGGGCAAAGACTTCTTGAGCTGTACAGAGAAGGACTTGACATTACATGAGATTAGAAGTCCTGATATGAGTGGAAAAGGCAGCTTTGCATTGAGCTGGGAGATGAAAGAGAAGGTGCTAAGACTGTCTCCTTTCTAAATGGGTGACCCGTCTGGCTTGTTACCTTTATGTCTTCTGTCACCTCACGCTCCAGAGTATTCAGCAATCCATCCCTTTTCTTCCACTCTCTTCTCTTTAGACACCTGCTGTCTAGAGGACCGGTGTGCATGCCTGTTTGCATGGACAGCCCCTCTGCCTCTAGCTGGGGCTGGGAATGAATACCTTGAAACTGGGAATGAAAACACTGGGTTTTCATGGAGGGACAGTGTTGACAACTCTGTGCACTTTGTAAAGACTAAGTAGGAAACCAAATTATACTGTGCATGTTTCACAAGTTAAACACATGCTAGCTGCAGGGCCCAAGGGGTGAAATTCCTAGGAAACCTGGCACACAAGCTCAAGTGTGTGTATATGAAAAGGGAGGAATAAAGTGGACCTGTTTCATCTGAACTTACATCAGGGGAACATGGTACTCAGCAGAAAGGAATTTCAAGACGATTGACTTGAATAACCCATGACTGCTGTCACAGTACGCAGTTTTAAAGGATAAAGAAACCCATTCTTAAAACAGCAAAAAAGAATACAAAGAAAATTGGTTTTGTGTTTTACACAGGCAATAAAAGAACAGTTCCCAGACTCTTGCAGATGTGATGCCAGTTTATTTTGTCTTAAGTTTCCCAGAGGCAGAACTTTGCAGGGCTTGAACAATGTGGTGTAGCAGGAAGGAATCAGCAATGCTTTTGGGGCCTGATGCTGAATAGCCACTAGCTTCTGCTAGCAGCTCCATACGTGGAAGGACTGCAGAAACAGTATGGTCCTGCCCCTCTGGTGGCCCCATGGATACTATTGCTTGAATGCAACAGAAGATCGCTCCTGCCATTATCTTTCTAATGCTCTGTCCAGTCTATTTTTGAATCTCTCACAGGAAAGAGGTTTCCACTACATTTGGTTTCCACTACACCATTCCAAACCCTGCCAGACCTCACTGCTAGAAGTCCTTCCTGCTATTTGGTGAGATACACATCTGCCCTTTAATTGGATCCCATTATTCCTAGGTGCACTGCTTTTACGATGTACTAACTAATTCTGTTTCCTCTGCGTTAAAAGTTTTAGACTACTGTCCTCTGTCTCACTGCAAAGCCACACTGACTGGTTTAACTCCATTCTTCTGAGTCAGCTTTCCCTCGCCTTTGCACTTTTGTGTCTTTCTCTGAACAACAAGGCATTGGTCTGCATCCTTTAGATAGCAAGGCTTTCCAATCTGCATGCGTTAATTCTCTGTGCTTGAAAAGCTGTGATCTATGTGAGCAATGTATTTCTTGCCTTAAGAAGCAGCATGTAGCTCGGTTCAGTGATAGAGCATGAGGGAAAGGTATTATATTTTGTGAAGTACTTCAAGATGCTCGGAAAAGCACCACTGCGTGCCACAGCTACCAACCTGTACAAAGGTACAATTTGAGCTGTGGTCCAATCGTGTTGAGAGCATGCACTTGAGAAGCCTGACATGAACAGTGGCTTTGTTGAAGCTGGAAGTGGTAAATCAATATATTTGCAGATTGGCCACTAGTCATCCACACTGACCAAAACACTGTGTGCATCTTGTTACAAAGGGTAAACAGGTTTATTTGCAGAAGGACACTTGTATGCAAAAACAAGCTTACAGCCTTGCTGCCTGTTGTGTGGGTTTTGAGCTCTTTTAAAATTTGATGGTGAAGAACAAAAGAAAAAGGGCATACATCTATACCAGCTGCCAATCTGGCAGGCGAGGTCTAGGTCTTTGTTTTTAGCAAGTGATGTGCTCGTATCTGACAAGAATTTGGTCTGATGTCTTTTTTTCTTTCTAAGAGGTGAAAACTTCATTTGGCACTAATGTGCCTTGTCCTTGTCAGTACATTACCGGACCCATATACTGGCGATAAGATATCATAAAGATATGCCTCAGAGTTGATGTTAATGTAAAAGCTTTTCTGGCATAAGACTCATAGCTGGAGATGCTGTGGCTTGGATGAAGTGAGACTTAAATCTGTGCTTACGCGAGACTCCATAAGAATAAAGTGCCCCGTGCCTCTGACAATAACTAGGTGTGAAGCAACTGTGCAGGGAGTGTGTAATAATAACCTCTCCTTACACAACAGATCTCCTGTCTCTAGACCAAATTCATCCTTACGCGTGCCGTGTTGCAAACTGCTAAAGGCATATAATCGTCTGTAAATCACCAAGACAAGCTGTGTATCTGCAGTATTACAGCACCTCCAGATAGCAAGAAGGCTTCACAAGTAAAAAAGACAAGTCCTCCAAACAGGTTCTCTTGCTGCTGGGTACAGCTGCCATCTCAGGTCCCAAACTCAGGCTGTAGAGCTGGTGTTTTAGGAAAGGGAGCATCCGCCTCTCTACAACTGTTAACCAACCACTTGGGAACAGAGAGGAAAACCACCCCTAGTTTGTATGGGCTCGGTCATTTCCATGACGAAAACCAGCAGAATTTCCTAGCAGCAGCTATTGATAAAGCAATGCTGATGTTTTCCCCTGTTCTTCAGATAAGCAGATCCTGGGAATGTATGAGAGAAGGTATGCATAATATGCTGCTCAACAGTAACACGTCCTGCCAATTAGACTGTGGAATACAGGAAAGAAAGCTTTTCCAAAACGTTATCACCGTGACCTGGGATACTCAGACACCCAAAGGTTAAAATGGGGAGTGAAGGAAAGGAGGGGCTCAGAAGAATCATCCCTTCTCCAGCGACACAGGAAAAGCTTTAATTCTGCAAGCCATTTACTCTGGGGTCTCCACTAGGTACAAGTAAGGGTCACAGCACAGCCCATGGGGTTTGGGTTTGTTCCTTTCTGTCCTTCAAGAGGGAGGCCTCATCCAGTCACTGGGATGTAGAAGTCTGGCAAAACTGATCCTTTCCAGGATCCTCTGCTGCAGACATGCTATTTATTGTCAGACAAGTCCTAAATCTGCCCAGACCTAAGGAGTAAAATGGGGTCATATGGTACCTCTCCTAGTGAATTACATACTCTTCCCTTTATCTACACAGACACTCTGCATGACTGTGTCATTTTGATGAGTTTGGGAGGAAACATTGAAAACAAGTGTATTTGAGGTTAAAATGTTCTGTTAAGCAAAAAGAAAAAAGAAAAAAAGAAGAGTGGAAAAGGAACGTTTTAACTTTTGGAATGAAAGCCAAGCAGCAGAGCTTCCTGAGAAAGGGAAATTGTTTCCTGGCAGAGCTAACCATGGCGTCATGCCTGTACTTAATCTTGGATCCACAGCTGCAAGGGTGGGCAGAAACCTCGCTCAGCCTGGCTCACCTCTGCGTGGCTTACTGTCCTGCTGCTCTGAGGACCATAAAGGTTACCAATTTCAGACCTCTTGGCAGCACTGTACCAAGTACCCTTTCTTCCATCCCCTCCACTTCAGTTCTCTTGGGTGACAGGTCACATATCCTTAGTGCAGTTTTCCTAGGGACAGGGTAAGTGCCCATGCTGAAAGCAAGCTGCCCGGTAGTTTGGGCAAGGGCGTCATTCCCCATGGCTCCAGGAAGGATGCAGCAGTTGGGATACTAGACCTGGAAATGTGCTCAGTCGCGATGTCTGGCTGGCCACAGCACAAAGGAAGCAATGGCTTCTGACCTTGCCTGTTGAGGGAGGGGACGTGTTTGAACCCCAGGAGGTTTCTGCAGGCTCCCAGTGAGACGGGGAACAGAGGACTCGGAAGAATTTTCTCCACGCTGCTCTGCTGCTCACTAGAGGAATGGGGCAGGACCCAGGGCCTCTTTGTGGCCTCCCTCACCTGACACAGGAGGGAGCTTTACTGAAAAGAGCAGTGGCCCCATCACTCCCCAAGTGTCCCAGGTGAGGACACTGTGGTGTAGGGAGAGCACAGGGCCTGGGGCTGGAGCCGTGTCCAGTAGGTTGCCCAGAAGGGAAGTGGCGAAGTGGGCAGAGAACTGCTCTCAGCCCTGGAAAAGCTTTCCCTCTGCTGAGCCAGTGTAGCAACAGGCAAAATGAAGATCTAGCAGGAGCTAGTTGCAGAAAAGAGACATGGGAATGGAGATATCACAGAAAGAAATGAAATCTGTGGTAGGCACAAAGAAGAGGGGAGCCTTCCCAAAATAAACCTGGTTGCTGCACCTTCGCAGCTTAGGGAACACATCACACCATAGGGAGCCACCAAAGTGAAACTCAGTCTTGGATTGCTTCGCCTTGCTGGGGAGGCAAAGTTCAAATGTCTCCGTGCTCCCAAGCTCCTAGAGAGAGGCTGGGAAGGGGAATGCCGTGACTGCTGTTCAATATGGGCTGCAGAAAGCCGCAAGCACTTTCAGTGGATGCCTTAACTCCCAACATCTGCAGCAAGGTTTGGTGCAGCTGTGGGAATTAGACAGCTTGGACCAAATCTGAAGATGTAAACTAACAAACCAACACAATAATTGCTGATCCTTTTTGTACCGTGAGTGCAAAGAAGGTTTAGTGGCTGCTTTTTTACAAGTGGCTTAGCTTTCAGCAGTGACAGCTTTACACATTTTTAATATGAACTCCTCAAGTTAACAATCTGCGATATAAGCTTCATGATTTCAAGTTCTTTTTGTCAGTCCTAACACCGGAAAGAAAACTGATTCTCAAATCTATCTTGCATCAAGAAGCTGGGTCTTCACAAAAAAACCCTGAAGATCGGCAGACTCACAAAATTACATGAACTGCAAGAACTGGGTTTTGTCTGCCTTTTTCTCCCTCTTCGGGATCTTAAATGGTTACAGTTACTGCTTTCAACATGGCATGTTCCTGACAGCAGAATGGCTAAGACTGTAGGTACTAGCTCCTAAGGAGCAGCAAAACCACATGAACCACTCTAAGAAAGCGATTCCAACTATCTTGCTTCTGTGGGTTTTTCAAAAATGGTCTTCCTGCCAGAGGCATGATGGAAATCAGCTGGTGAGGTCAGCCCTCTGCCCTTTTTTCCCTAATGCTGGTAATCCTCATGTGTCCCACTAGAGCAAAGAGCTTGCCAGTTATGCCAGCAGGAAAGCACAGAGCAGCTCTGCCTGCCGCTGATGAAGCAAATGGGGAAATGACAGAACTTCTCATTCCTGTTGCACAGGACCATTAAATCTGTTTTTCAAAGCAAAAGACTGTAGCCAGTCTCTGGGTCCTGCTCATGCTGCCTGTGAAAAGCTCTCAGGAAGAAACAGAGCAGGGAATTGGCAGGTGGGAACTCAAGACTTTCTTCTCGGCTCTATTTTGGCCTAATATCTTCTGACCTTTGGGGCATTAACCACCTTTTTGGAGGGTTGGGGCAGGAAGGGAAGACCAAGTGCACTACTTAAAAAATGTCTTGGGAGTTGAGATGTTTTAAAAATAAGAATAGATGCAGCAATCTACAGATGATCAGAAAACAAAGTAACATAGGGAAAAAGTGGGAAATAGAGGTAAAGGAACAGAATCAAGAGCCAGGAAGTCTTAGGTTAAATACTTCAGAGAAGCTTCTTGAGCATCAGACCTGCCGTATTGTGTCACACGTGTCTCCCAAAAGGAAATGGCAGGTCCGTCCCTTTTTACTCTGAAATACTGCTGCGGCAGACAACAGAAAATACTCGAGGGGTGCAGCCCTCCGTGAGTGGAGAGGAGAGGGGGTGGAGGAGAGTGTCCTCAACATGACAAAATATCTGCTTCAGCCCTCATTTAGTCTTTGCTCCAAATGTGGCTTTCTGTGCACAGCAGTTAAATTAAGAGCTCAACTCCCCTTCCACTCTGAGACATCACAGGATACTACACAGCGAAAAAGAATAAAACGAGCATTAATGGTTACTGATCCAGGCTCTGTCAAACCTAAAAACCTTTATACAGCTATCTATTTGTCATGCCACATGTAGTCTGTGCTGAGTTGGTTTGATCACTGCTTGGTCCTTCTCCACACCAAAATCTGTTTAGATAGTCTGTTGAGGACATTTCTTGTCATGAACATGCCTGATCTTCATCCTCGCATGTAGGCAGGCCAGCACAGATAACAAGGACTGCGATGTTAGTACCTGGGCGTTATCAGAACTGCCCAGCTGAGCTATGCGCTAGAAATCTTCAAAGAAAAATTGTAGTGGTGCCTCAAGCACACTGTTCCCTGGCTTTGTCGCGTGTCCCCTGCGTTGGGGCTGCACCGACACAGAAAAAGCTTCTCTGGGAAGATAACATAAAGTGTTTAGTGTTTAGTAAGATCTGTGTTTAGCTGAGAGAAATACCAAAAGTCCTCTTTCGTCATTTGAGGTTTTGCCAATGTTGTAATCGCCTTTCTATCTCCCATGCCCCTCCTAAAAATAAATATTTTTTTTTCCTCTGCCACTTAAAAAACTGTTTGAAAAGCTAATGAATCCGGTCTGACATGAGGGAAGCAAGCACCATCGCTCCCATTTGATATGAATGGGAAAAGACGCAAGGGGAGGTGAACTGCCTTGCCAAGGAGGGTGCTACACACAGGAGAAGGCTTGGACTTAAACGCCAGGGAAGCCTGACTCCTGCTTCTACACCCCTGTCCACCAGCCGTGTGCCCACCCAGAGACAAGAGCTCCGACTCTCCTGAAGCACAGGGGACACAGCATGGAGAAAGGCACAGGAAACCCTCTGGGGATGCACTAGCCCCAGTCCTCTTTCCTGAACCCAAACGCTCTATCGATAATGAAAGTGGGACTGCACAATCCACGTGAAATGGGGGGACACACCACTTAGGGTCCAAATCACAGCTGCTGCTGCACGGGTTGGGTAGGAATCAACCCCAAGGAGTCCACTAATTTTGTACAGTTTGTTCACTTCTCCCTATGTCCCCATTTTTACTGAATTTTTAAAACCTCCTTTCAAAATGATACCTTTTAAAATGTAACTCTCTTTCCCACCTCAGAGACTAAAAAAGTAAATGGGAGTCCTTCCTCGTTCCCCTTTCACGGATGTAATTTCTCCACATACCATCCCCCCCTACTTTCCAAATCTGGACTAAAACCTGCAAAACATTCTGAGGTGCATGGCAGGGGCTGGGGTCGGTGCAAAACGACATTTATCTGAGCCTCAGCGAAGAGATATTTTGAGCTGCCTTTAGTGAGAAATTGCTTTGCAAGGTGGAGCTAATGCAGAGCGAGGAGCCAGTCCCAAGCTAGTGGAAATAAAAGTTTTCTTTACCTCCATGTCCTGCAAGAGAGAGGTGTCCTCGGGGCAATCTTTCTTCCCCACCCCTTTCCCTCTTATCTGTGGGAAAACTTCAGCCGAGCCAGAGCAAAATCGCGCTGCTGTGGAGGGTATGTAATATCCAAGCTCCTGCTCAGCTTGAAAACTGACAGAGCCCAGCCAGTGGCCCTGCACTACGAACAAGGAAGAAGGGCGGGTGGGTGAGAGGAAGGGAGGGAGGGGAGAGGAGAGGGAGGCAAGGCAATCGGGGTTTAAATTTAGACACAAATCTAAACAGATACTGTCCTTCCCGGCGTGCTGGGCTCATGAGACAACAAGCAGCAAACTGCTGCTGTGCCCAAACTTGGGGACACCATATGCGCATTTTGTCCCTTCCTTTCTTTCTCCCCTTCATATTTTCTAGCACCTTACCTTTATTTTTTTCCTCCCCTGCCCCGTTTTGCCTCTATTTCTCCCCGTGGCTTGCAGTTGCTCCCCCGCTGTCTCTGCCTGGATCTCTCCCCTGTCCATTCTTCCCTCTCCAAGTCTGCAGGGTCTCTTCCTCGCTGTTTATTTGTGAGGAGGATCTTTTTTCCTATACCTGCAGCTTCCCTTCTCTCTTCCTTCCCACTTTTATGTGATTTCAGTCAGCAGTGGACTTCTTTAGAGTGGTTAGAGGGGCAGAAGAGGAGCAGAGAGCGGGTGATTATTGTGTTTGAACAGAATTTGAGGCTTTGGTGTCCTGGCGCACAGCTGGGACTCACAGGATGTCCCAGGGATGACAATAATAGCAGCAGCACTACTGTGCCGCTGGGGGATTCCCCAACGAGAGATCAGGGCTCCACTGTGAAGGGCGCTGCACAAATGTGGGCACAAGCAGAAGGACGCCATGCAAGGTGTCACTGGCTAGCTGTAAAGGAGGACTAGCTCTTTCCACCCTGAACTCATGTCTCACGCTACCAGGTCAGAAGGTGTGGGATGTTCTTCTCTCCCTTCACAGGGAAGGACAGACTTGTGCACTGGAAGTGAGAAGCTTCCGTGGTGGTAGAAAAATTCAGTTGGGAGAAAATAAGCCTCCAGAATGTTTTGCTACGGTTTCCCTTTCCATTCAGATTGCAGTGTTGTAAACTAGACATCTCGTTCCTGTTTTAGCAACTGTTTGCATATGCCGCTTCTCAAGAATTTCAGTCCCCACCTCTTGAGAGCAGGGTGGTGCAGAGGAATTTGGAAACACTCCCTTTGTCTTCTGCTGGCTCCCGTGCCTTGCATGCAGCTACAAAGTGACACAATGTCATGTCATCATTTTGGGATGATACCTCGGGGGCAGAATAGGCTTAAAGCATCTTTTCTCAAAGGAATGCATACTTTTCCTTCGCAGTGTTGTGTCACAGGTCTCTGCCGGCTATGGAGGAAAATACTCCAGAATGGATTTAAATGTGACCATCACGATATCCAGATTATTGTTACCAATAAATCGTCTCGACATAGTTGTTCTTACAGTATTGTTAACTGTTGCTGTACTGCATGCTGTAGGGCTCCTGTGGTTCTTTAGAAAGTATAGGAATTAGCAGATTTAAATCATGATCTCATTATCTCCCAAGTTCAATATACAATGGCTAGTCAGTCCTTAGCCAAAAGAATGATACGCTGAGTTGTGTATCTGGAGATTGGGCAAGAGGACTAATTAATCTTCTGTTGCTGAAACACTGGATTAGTTGAAAACCCTCTACTGTAAGCAACCACAAGATGCTGCAACTATAAATATAAGAAATAGATTAAGAATCTGAAAGAAATTCCTTCTTGATTGGAAATCGTATTCATTTCTTAAAGTCCTGACAATGGTACGTTAGGAGAGGGGATAGGAACTGAACTGACGAGAAGCAGGGTGAGGCGGGGAGGGCAGGATGCTTCGGCTGCCCATGCTTTGCCTGCTCTCAGGACAGAAGGAGGATTTCATGCTCAGCGTTTTCATGGTGAGCATTGGTCACAAGTGTCATTTTCAACATGTCTGCCACGTAACAGACCGTCAAAATCGCATAGCTCCAATGGTTGCTTCATGCCGCTCAGGGTCTATTTCAGTATTTTCTTTCTGCTTTCAGGGGTTGTACTCTGTGGAGGAAACTGTTTGCTTGAGTCTACAGAAAAGGAAACTGCTAGGCAGAGATAGTATCATTTTACCCGTACTAATAAAGCAAAGGTAGTTGCAGCTGCCCCACTACAATTCTTCACTCCGTTTATTTCTGCTCCCAAGTATCTTGCCACAAGGCAAATCTTTTCTGCCAGCAGGATTCCCAAATGCCATTGCTCTGAGCATGGCACACAGTATTCGGTTTATGAATGCTAAATCTTTCTCCTGAAGGAGCAAGGAGGGAATGCACAGAGATACAGTGACTGTTTTTCTCCAGACAGGAAGACACGAGGTGTGGATTTGCTCTAGACTTTCTTGTTTCTGGACTGAAAAACACTAGAAAATCTGAAACAAACAACCCACATGCTTTAACTGCAAGAACCTTGTAATAAACGTTATTACGGGAGGTTATACTGAGGAACTGGGTGTTTTACGTGATGTGTACGTGCAAGTATGAATATGAGAGATTTTAGAGTATGACTCTCTGCATCTCTGTGTGTATCTCTGTTTACAGACCTTCTGGGATACAGCAGTGTCTATGAGACTAACTTGTTTGTATATGCGAAAAAAAGTTTCTACATCTGTTCTGCTCAGGAGGAAAAAATGCAGGCATCACAAGTGCCATTAAAACAGACGCTAGGGGGAAATTTCATTTGAGTGAGAAAATGTTGCAATTGCGGACCCCTGGACTTTGCAGCTTCCCAGCTGATTCTTTTCAAGACATGTGAGGCCAAAACAGCAAGTTCACTTCAGGCCAAATGACTGGTGCTCCTGCTATGGGCAGCACGTGGGGCAGAGGTGCAACGAAATCCTTCATCTTGGCATGTCTGTAAAAGAGGTAGCGTAACCAGTTCTGCCATGCTCAGAAACGCCATGTGTAATATTTGCTGGCCTCTTGCATTTTGGCTATGAAGTATGGACAACGGGGCCTCTATAGGGTGCTAGATCAACAGAAAGGAGATGCAGGGACACGGCAATCCTTTGTTCAGAGACCACTCAGGAAAGAAAGCTTTTGGGGGCATTTGAAACTTTGACTCAGATATTCGTGTCCACAGAGCTATCTCATTTGGGTGTGTCTGTGTGGGTGCTGAATCTGGGAAGGTATATTTGCGGATGGGTGGTGGATGAGCAAAGGGTGGAGTGAGCTGTGGGTCCATGCAAGACAGATTGAATCTCTCTACTTTGTTAAGGCATTTGTTGAGGGTTTAGGAGAGCTCGCCTGTCAGTGCCAGTATCTGAGACTGTTCTGTCCACCTATCTGTCTGGACTTGGCTGCTGCTATCCACATCATTTTCCAGAATTCATACTATTAACCAGCAGCTGTTACCATGTTGGGCTTTTGACCCCCTGAAAAATGGGGGCTCAACCCTTCCTGTTCCCATTCAAGCAACTCAGTTCTCAACTGAAAAAAAGGGGGATAAGGTAACCACAGAAAAAAAGCACTTGCATTTCAAAGATCAATCAAGTCTAAAAGCCAACATCCTGTTTTGGTTGGGTTTACATAGCAGCTCCTCCGACAATGGCAAGCTGACAGGAAGCGAATGTGAACAGTGTTTTCTATGGGAAACTTGCTTTTTGAACCCACCATTCTGCTAACTGTGTTCTGAAGTATCTGCTCCCACCAACCCTGCCCTCGCCCCTCAGCATTAAACTAACACTGCAGATGCTAAGCCTCACCCTCCTCTTCAGGGAGTTATCAGCATCTTTTCAACGCTTCGTACCATTGACATTTTTTGCTCTAATTCTGCAGCTGCAGCGAAGAATGTCTGAGAGCACACACGCACACACGTGCTCACATGCCAGCGCCCGTGCGTACACACGGACTGGCGTGCCAGGCGCTGTGCACCCCTGGGAATTGATGTTGATGGGAAAGCCCCATCACCAAAGATGCTTGAATTAAATGAAAGGGCACAGTTATAAGTGATTCTCGCTAAGCTGTACTGGACAGGGAGTGCGAGACTTTGTGTGTTGCGCAGTGGCCACATAAAAAGTAGGTGATAGAGACTAGCTGAAAGGTTGACTCATTTACGTGATCCTGACTGTCAGCCTGAGCCTGAGTGCTAACATCATGGTTCAGATTAACCAGGCTTCTTAACTTCCAGGCTCTGGGCAAAAGCCTGTCCCTAAGCAGAGTAAAGTTAGGAAAATGTTGTACGGTATAGGGACCATTTCACCTGCGATGCTTTGCCTGAGTGGCTCTGCTCTTAGTAACAAGAGCACACTGAGGTAGACCACCCTCATTCATACCAGGCCACCTGGGGGTGGCGGGTGGTGTCCAGGTAGCTAGGGTCATCTCTTGCAGCACTTGAATTTCTTTGGAGACCTCTGCTGACTCACCTGACTTCAGAGAACAAACTGAGCTGGGATACTAAGAGGTATGGCTGCATCCCATTATTCTAATACAGTGATGGGACAAGTATTACCAGCGTCAGCCATTGCCAGCCTATTTCTAGACTGAACAATTCCTCTACCAGTTACTAGTTTTAATACGCAACAAGGCTTAATATAAACAAACAAAAAGTTACAATCAGAACATGGTGCTGGCACAATCCCTGGTACCCACGCTCGATACAACCATGTTTTTGATTACGTTGTTCTCAGGCCAGTCCTACTGCCCATCTCTCAACGTCCTAGAGAGCGGTGTCACAGCTGTCCCTTGCAACAGCATGGGCCCTCTGCATGCAGCCCAAGCTCCGGTTGAACAGCAAGGTTTTCTGACTGAAAACTGAACAACATTCCTGGTCCCTAACAGGTTTTGCACAGAGGAAGCTTGCATTGCCACTGCCCGTGTGGTGGCTGTTAAAAAGGTAAAAGGACTTTTAGCTGAATGCCAGGCTAGTGCTATATTCATTTTACCTATCTTTTAAAAAATACACAGATGAAAGGGGCAGAAGCTAAATTCCCAAGCAAGTTAATTTAGGAACTTTGAGAACGAGAACAAATAAATGCATTATGCACAAGCACACAACACCTTTTTGTGTTCAGCAAATGTGTGCCATTTCATAATAGTAGTAGCGCTGCATTGTTCGGCAGGGCTGGTATCTCCTCAGGAGGATATCTAACCAACATTTTTAGAAACAATTTGCATGATGGGTCTCACGTGGCACCAAGCGTTGGCACTTCAAAGCACTGAGGGCTTCAGCTTTTGCCAGAGCTGACTCACAGGTCAGTCTCTTCTGTCAAACGCAGCGGCAAGTGACTTTAATCACTCTGGCACTCTGGCTGTCATTTGGATGCGGAGAGCTGGCCTGGCTCAGAAATCAAGCACTACACACAGCGAGACTGCACAGCCCGCAAGTGTTATCTGGACAAAGAAAGGTTTCTGTTCATGAACAGACTGCATGATCTAGATAGGAAGCCTGGCCCAGCGCATAGCTAGACTGTATGTCTGAAGAGAAACCTTGCCCAGCCCGTCCAACAACGATGCGATCTAATGAGAGAGCTGGCTCAGGGCAAAACCAGCTATGAAGAGGGCAGACAGAGCATGATGACACACTAGCCAGGATGGAGGCCTTGACCACTTTCTGGCTAAAATACACCTTCTCCAGAGACATAGCCCCCACATTCAGCCTGCGGCCCATTGCAAGTAATCCACGCTGAAATTAAGATTGTTCCATGAACTGGCCAACCCCTGGAGGGAGTAAACTGGCTCAGTCTATGGTGAGATATTACTGTCTATTTAGTGTTTTTGTGCTGTAAATAAGAACACCAGTTGAAAAGGAGAACTAGTGGCTAGCAATACTTGACCTTGTTATGCAAGGATGCTGGGAGCCCACAGACATATTGCACCACAACAGAGAGAATCCTTCTCCTTTCTCTGAGATCTAGCTGAGGAAGTGAGAGAGCCTGGAGATTTACTTCACAGAACACATCCTTTCAGAGCAAGCTGAAAGAGTTAAAGACCTGATCCCTCACCCTACAGGTTCACGCCACGCTACCCATCCAAGAAAGAGGGGACCCCTTCGTTCAGTGCAATGTGCAAGACAGTCCATACGCCGGTGTGCACTGCCCACTGCAGAGTACTCAGCCTAATAAATCCTGTTCTCCACAGCAGAGAGCCAATGCTATTTGCTTCCATAAATCCTGTCGAGCGCAAAATTCCCACCAGACTCATCAGCCCAAATCCTGCAGGCGGGCTGGGGTTGGGCAGCAGCACCCCTTGGCGGCTGCGGACAGGGATGGCTGTGGATGTGCTGCAAGGCTGGAGGGGCAGGGGGAGGTGAGGAAAACTTGGCAGACTTTGTTTGGACGGATCGTTTTCTCTTGGCCCCTGAGATCCTGCTGTGTGGTCCCAGTGGTGGCAGGGGGGGGGCGGGATGATCTTCCACACTCTCTACAAGGTTCACTTTGACTCTCCTGCTGCAGGGGCTGTGCGGCTCCAGTAACGTGCACCCTTCCTGGTGAAGGAGGGACAGCACGTTCGGCAAATACATACATCTAAACTGCAGGACATAAAAGCTTTCCCCCTTTCTGCGTTTGCTTTTTTCTGAAATAAAAGAAAAGAAAAAAGAATTGCCAGCTCTGCTTCCCACATCCTCTTTATCTTCTTTCCTTTCTATCCTTTTATTTTTGCCCTGTGGCACATGTTGTAACTTCCACATACTCTCCATGACATCCCTTCTTTCCTGTGCTGATCCCACCAACCACCTCCTGTCTGCTCTCTGTCGCGCTCTCCTGCTGCCCAGTAAAATCATTCACACACTCATCCCCCCACCTCCCTCTACCACTCGTCCCTTTGACTGCATCAAGTAAATACTGACACCCCACCCCCCAGGTTCTCAGAGGGGAGGACTGCTTGAAAACAGAGAGAAACAAGCAGTTTCTGTGTATGCATGCACATATTGTTGGGGAGAGAAAAGAGGAAGCTATAATGTCTCTCTCTGGTTTAGCTAGAAAAATCTCTAACGACGAGAGTTTGTAGCAGTTTGTCTTCCTCATCCCCTTCTCCTTCCTAAGCCGTTTCCTCTAGACCATTTTCGTCCCTTTCGTCCATACTCCCTTCGTTCCTGCAGAACGGCTACTGTCTTTTTCCCTTCAACATGTTCCTCTCCTGCCCCTCATCTAAATATGTTGCATAATCCTACATACATAAAGACAACCTTACGCGCAGCCTTTTCTCTCACATCTCACTCCTTTTCTTGCCGCTTTTCTCCTTAGCACTCTGCCCTGAAATATCACTCGTCCTCTATCACAAACAAGGCTGCTTGTATTGCTTTGTTGCTGGAGCAGTTGCTACTCACAAGCTCAGCTACCTACCCGAGGCGAGTGGCTGTACATCAAGAAAGGCTTTTTTTTTTTTTTTTTTCTTTTTTCTTTTTGGTTATAGCAAAACACAGGTTTCTCCTGAGCATCGCCAGGAGAGTGCAGCAGCGGAAGGCTCCATGTGTTGGTGCCCCGGAGGGAAAGCCAGGCTCTCGGCCCACACTCCGCAGGCAAGGGGAATACTGGAGGAAAAATTACTTTGTTCTGCCTGTACACAGCAGGACAGCATGTAAATGGTAGGGAATGGATGCACGGTGTGTTTTCCTTCCTGAATGCAGCCCGACAAAATGATTCATCTGGCCTGCTATAAGCTATGGGTGCTATGGGGCACCCGGGGGCAGATGGCAGTCACACCAAGTTAATTTGGGTTTCTCTGTCCTACATTGCTATATACGTACTGTAGACATACTTGGTAAGATTGAAGTGGGAAAACGGAAATCTCCCATCTTTTAGGAAAAGTTGAATCAAGTCTCGGCATTACCCCAGGTAAAAACATTTCTTTGTACAACTCTTTATAAAGTGACTGAGCACACGGTGACTGATAACATGAGGTGTACCTCAGTATTTATTTCTGTAAGTAATGCACTGAAGGCCAGGAGGTTGTTCAACTAGCGAAACCAAGTCTTGCAGAAGAGAGGGTTTTGACATACGTCCTGCAGTTTGCAAGTGGCAAGACTTGCGCTATGCCTACTGGCAAATGATCCCGTGAGCTTCACAGTCCTGAAGAGTTTCAGGCAGACCCTGCTCGTTGTAACTAAATGGCAAGGCTTTCCTCAGGGAAGGCGGGACGCAGACGCTCGCCACGACAGGGAACCAGCCTTTGAGATCGGTTTAGCAGCAGCCAGGGACAGCGGGGCCGATAGCGCCGCAAGCCGCCCTGCGGGCCTGACTGACCTCCCCGGCCAGGCAAACCAGGGGCAACGCCAGGCGACGGCTGCTGGGCGCCGCG
>NW_008824791.1:4408567-4461325 GCF_000699105.1 Pygoscelis adeliae
CGGGGGAAGGGGGGGGGTGTCCCTGCCAAATCAGCTCTGACGCTGGTGTATATGCAAGCCGCAAATACAAGCGGTGACCCCGACGAAGGAGACTTAGAACTCGCGAGCGCGCAGGTTACTAACGCAACGTCACGTTTTTCTTGGCCGCCTGCGCTTTTTCGTCTCGGTAGCGAGCGGCGGTTGGAATTCCCCTGGTAGGAGTCGGGGTTTACACCGGCGCTTTCTGGAGGCAGCGTAGTGGCGCTGCCTGCCTGTCCGAGGGACGTCGCCTCATTTGTGAGCCCCGGGGACAATGATTAGCCCTTGAGCGTCTGAACACGGAGCGGTGCTGCCTGCGTTGACGCTCAGTAGTCCTCCTAAGAAGTTCCCGCTGATCACGGTCTGGAAAATCGCTAAGCAGCGCCCTGGGCAGAGGAAGCGGCTGAAGCTTCCAGAAGCACCGAGTAGAGAAATGAGGGGCCGCAGAATGTTTAGACGGGGAGAACGTCACAAGAACGTGTCAAAAGGACTGGAGGCTGGGAGCGTGGGACCTGAGCAAAGAGGGCTCCTACGCAGGCTACTGAAGGAGCAGCAATTAAGTCTCCGGAGCTTACCGTAAGGGCAAGCGCACGAAGGCAGGCGGCGGACTGGCACGCTGAGGCTCCGAGCGCCTGCAGTCGGCCTTGTGCCAGCTCTTTTGCTTGGCTGCGGTCAAGAGAGAGCTGGCTAAAAAGTTAGGGAAACGGTCACGGTCCCGTGCAAGGGAGAGGCGTGGTAGGAGGGAGTGCTGAGTAATCGTGAGTCAGCTCTTTTGTAGTTACGGGACTTCCCACCAGCGCTGAGAGCTGGGCGGTGGCTCCTGTCTCATCAGTTCAGTGGTACCCTGCGTAGTGCTTGAGTGACTTTTGGGAGCTTCTTTGGTGGGTGAGCTCTTCTAATGACATTTCCCAAAGCGCGTAAACTTTCTTTGCTGGGAGAAAATGAACTTTAGCATGTGACGTTCTGCGGTAGGCAACCCTGTTTTGCACCACTGCTTCTCAAGCTACGTTCACCAAATTAGTTTTAGAAAAACAATCACATACAGATTCTTTAATTCTTCAATTTAGGTGTCTTATTTAAATACTCAGGATTTTTTAAACCTAACTTTTAAAATCAGCTTTAAACTTCAAAAGAGCTGATCGGTTTGGGGGCAGCCGGGAGGCTTGTTTTGAGGGGGGTGGGGGTGGTGTCTGTGTTTGTTTTTAACTAATTTCATCAACAGTTGTGAAACTCAGATGGTTACCTTTCAGTAACACTTTGTCCTTCCACCAGAATTAACTTAATGAAGTTAAGTTAATGGCATTTTTCTTGCAAAAAATCGTAAACCTCTTATTGCACTACTTGCATTTCAGATCAATTCAAATGCCTCCTTAACTGTGTCTTTGGCACAGACTCCTTACTGCAAGAAGCACGGATATGATCCCCAGAATCCCCTCTGTGCCCACATAATCTTCTGTGGGAGTATTGTAAAGGTAAGCAGTTGAAAGTTGACACTGGACGAGATTGTGTGCACCAAATAGTATTGTTTAGTGAATGGAGAGGAGAAAGGTTAGAATTTCTGTGCGAAAGTATATGAAGAGGTGTTATGTGCTGTGATACCAGAAGGCTAGCTCATAGTTTGTGTGAGGAAGATGAAGCTACCACTTGATATTTGCAGGAGCTATGTTGGCATGTCTTTAGCAAGGAACTTGGGAGGACGATATTGTAATGAAGGAAACCTCCCTCGTTCCTCTAGGCCTGTTTCGAAACTAAGAAGTCTAAGACAGTTCTCTTGTGAATGAAGTGTGAAGGTTTATCCATCTCTTTTGCTCAGTTAAGTTCTTTGGTCCATGCAGTGTGACATACATGCTTCTGAAACTTTATTGAAGTAAATATTAACCTCAGCTATAAAGTTACAGGTAATAGAGACAGAAAAAGTGCATTGTATTGTCTGGTGGCGTTGCTGCCAGGGCAGTATTCTTTCATGCACCAGTACTTTGGTGTCCCATAGAAGGAATTTAGAACTGCATGTGTTAGTCATTGAAGATCTTAATCCCATTATTGAGGATAATGATTGAGGATGAGGACTAATCATCATTAGTCTCTCCTATATGATAGTCTAAATTCTTATTTGGTGTTTTCACACCTCAGATATTTGTACAGTACACTCCAGCAATCCTTTAATTGCTGTCATGGGTTTCTTACCAAGTAATGGAATTGTTTATTTTAATTAGTTCCTCTTGTACCATACCCAGAGCTCTAACTTGTTGATTTAACCCTTTAAATACTTGCAGATTGTATATTAAATGCTGTCACACGTTTTGGCTTCCCTTCTCTTGTAGATTCTGTTATATCATCCCATTTGTGTGTGTGTGTTTGCATGCATCTGAACACAGTTGGATCTGTTTGTGTCTGTTTGTGTGAGCAGGTGCAGAGGAGGTGAAATTATGCCCAAAACATTGCATTGTAATAATTCAGCAAGAATCCATACTCCTCTGTTTTGTGATTTGTTGAAAGATTTATTCTTATGTAGATGAAGAACTTTCTTGCTCATGCTTACTTTAAAAACACCCTTTTGATATAATATTAAAAGCAACTACCTTGGAGTTTTTGTCTGTCTCATGTAGTTGTACGCCACACTGAAGATGAGTGGACTCTGCCACAGTAATGAGTCCTTTGGGACAAGACATGGCTAAACAGAAAAGAGCACACTGCAGTCAGCAGTGGGGTTTTTTTTAGCTAAAATTTTTCTTCACATGACTGTATCTTACTGTAATATTTTGCTGGTTATTGTTTAGGTGAAAGATTCAGAAGCGGGCTTAGCAAAAAAAGCATTATTCAGTCGCCACCCTGAAATGGAAAATTGGCCTAAGGATCATAATTGGTTCTTTGCCAAATTCAACATCACCAATATTTGGGTCCTGGACTACTTTGGTGGATTGAAAATTGTGACACCAGAAGAATATTACAGCGTCAAGCCTTAGTAAGTACTTAAGTCTTGCACGCTTAACTCTCGTATTTGGAACCTGTAAAACTTCTCCTTATTAGTAACAGTGTATATTAACTCTCTCTCTATACACATTTATGTCTTTTCCCTAAGTAGTCTACTGGATGCAGCATCTGAAATCATAAGATATGCTTGAATAGGGGATCCACCTACTTAACAATATCAAGTATAGTACCTATAGAACTCTCTGTGGTTAACTGCACTTGTCACTCAGCTTACATACGGTTTCTTCTATAGAGTGGGCACAGTCACTGTGCTCTGTTTGAATTAATTGCAAGGGAGGTGAAAAGTATTGAGACTATTCAGCATTTATGAAGCTGTATTAATGGGATTGCAGCAATATTGCTTAATATTTTCAAAACAAAATTGCTTTTGAATTTATCATTGCAATATTGAAGTATAGAGAAATTGTGTTCTATTATCTACATAAAACTAAGTCTTCAAAACTTTCAAATACATTTTAGCGCAGCCAACACTTAGGCATTCAATTTCACTCTTATTCTTACTCCTTGTAGGTGGAAGAAGATCCTTGGTGATGCTGATATACAAGTGAATTACTTTGGCTGTTTCATGAAAGATTTATTTTTTGTCTATGTATTGTAAAGCTGAATTAATAATGCAAAAAATCAAACACCTTGCATTGTTAATGAGCTTGTATAACCCTTCTGAAGCAAATGTAAATTCTCACTAACTAGCACAGCTTGAATCATGTCATACTCAAAAACCTTTGTGCATAAGCCATAACTAAATTTTACTCATTGGACGTGATTCTGAAAGATGTCTGTTGACAGTCTGCATTCAGAAAGGCTGTGTTTACTGGAAACTAAAGGATTAGTCCAGTTCTAAACCTTTCAATGCCTTAGTTAAATAATATCTGTTTGTGAGTGCTCCAATTTTATTTTTAATACCAGTTTAGTTTAGATCTTTATGGCAAAGTACCACAGGATGGCTCAGCTGACTGTGGAATGGATAGCATTGCTTATATCACAATGGCAAATGATAAGCTGAGTTCCCAAATTCTGTTCAGAATTTTCTTTGCACGCGAATACACTCACTCGTTTGAGCCATTTTTCCATTTTGCTACCTACACTGAATGTGCTACAGAATACGATTGTGTTTATGCAAACTGTACGTATACCTCATGATAAGTCCTTGGTAACTCTTCAGCTGGAAGTGCATGGTTATATGCTCTGACTCTTTACAAGAAGCAGGGTGGTAATACCTGAAGTATCTGACTTTAGTGTAAGAAGAGTAGTGGCTTGTAAATTCAATGAGAATGTTGTAAAGGGTAAATGTTTTCTGATTAGGACTCTGAAATCTTCAGCTTTGTTAGTCTGAGCAAATAGCAATGTAACAGCTTTTATTACCCTCAACAGTAGAACTGAGCAGGGTTTTGGTTTTGGAAGCCTTACA
Source organism: Pygoscelis adeliae (assembly GCF_000699105.1). NCBI lineage: Eukaryota > Metazoa > Chordata > Aves > Sphenisciformes > Spheniscidae > Pygoscelis > Pygoscelis adeliae. The sequence goes on from NW_008824791.1 coordinate 4,412,985, forward strand.
CAGCAATTTTGGTTTAGTAACCCGGAAGCAAGAAAGAAGCAGTACCGTATGAGACAGATGATTCATGATGTGTAGAGAATGAAAATTAATGAAAGGTGTGCATAATTAATTCTCTGCTAAAATAAGCCACACACAACCACAAAAAATAAATTAACACCTTTTTACATCCTCTCATCTCCCATGTGCTAAGTTCACAAATATCCAAAAGGGATTATGAACAATTAAGTTGATTTTACAAGGAGCAAATATTACCTAGTTGACAGAGTAAAGAATGTGAGAATTTAGACTCCTTAGAGGCAGATCCATATATAGAACAGTGGAATTCATCACACCAAATCATCTCTACATCTTAATGTCGTTATTAATCACCACTTTTTCTCAAATACTGGAATGATTTGTGAAAGTATTTTTGACGTAACTTAAGTTTTCCTTCTCCGCAAGAGGAAAAAAGTTACTTGTTTGATACTTGTTACTGTATCAAACCCATTCTGTTCTACTATCTGAAAATTAATTTAGGATCAAAAAGACTTACAATATTACAAAATGAATTTTTTACAAAAATTCAACAATTTATGTTGAACAGATAACACTGACCTTATAAGGAAGATATTTTTTACGCTGAGGGTGGTGAAGCACTAGCACAGGTTGCCCAGAGAGATGGTGGATGCCCCATCCCTGGAGACATTCAAGGTCAGGCTGGACGGGGCTCTGAGCAACCTGATCTGGATGAAGATGTCCCTGCTCGTTGCAGGGGGGTTGGACTAGATGACCTTTAAAGGTCCCTTCCAACCCAAACTATTCTATGATTCTGTGATTAAATATGAAATTGGAAAATATTTTTATATAAGGCGTATGGACTTGATCCTTTCCATGGAGACACCTGAATGCATTACATGTCGCTCCATAACTTCTGATGTGTGAGACTGATGATGCTGGGCTTTTGTTAAAATTAAAATATTTTTTGACAAGTGGTGTGCAGTGTTATTTATTGCACGTTCAAGAATACTTCTCTCCCTCACACTCTCTTTTACACGAGCACTCTCTCTTCAGAGTTCTTGTTTTATTGTCGCTCTGGAGTCTTTCGCACTTGCTAGAATAAACAGTGAAACACCCCTATTACACCTGGCTTTCCCTCCTTGGATGAAATAAGCATCTTTGTGTTTCACTTTCTTTTCTGAATCTAGTACTGTGAAATAGAACATAAAATAATAACAGTGGAGTTTGTGAAAATTAATACAAAGAAGCCTTATTTGATTATTTCTTCTGGCTAGGACTTCTACATTTCTAAATGGCTGTATCATCGGCAGGCAGGTGTTCAGCTATCTCCAGGAAAGCAGGGCTCCATCATGTGTTAACGGTTACTTGGGAAGACAAACGCCATCACTCCGAACATCCCCCACCTTTCTTCTTCTTCCCCCAGCTTTTATTGCTGAGCATGATGTCCTGCGGTCTGGGCTATCCCTCTGGTCAGTTGGGGTCAGCTGTCCCAGCGGTGTCCCCTCCCAACTTCTTGTGCACCCCCAGCCTACTCGCTGGCAGGGCAGGGTGAGAAGCGGAAAAGGTCTTGACATTGTCTAAACAATAAGGAAAACATCCCTGTGTTATCAACACTGCTTTCATCACAAATTCAAAAGATAGCCCCAAACAAGCTACTATGAAAAAAATTAACTCTATCCCAGCCAAAACCAGTATGCCACCTTTAAAAGAATCACTTTCATTTAAGGGTTTGGTAGAGAATAAAGCTTGTTTTGTTTCTGGTCGTCTTGTCGGATTTGATGTTCCCATTAGTACCAATTCCCAAGCCTTTTCTGATTGGGAGTGGGAGGGCTTTTTTGGTAACAATTCATCTTAAACAGTTTTGTAATACTACTGCATTTTATTGGAACAATTTTAGATCATCCGAATCTGTCTACATTTGATATTTGAGAGAACCCCAGCCAGATGTTTCTTTTGGAAAGTGAACAACAACGGTTGAGCTACATGCACAGAGATGGATTTGAGGGTTAATCAGAGAAGAACTATCTGGAGTTGTTATACCTATGCATCTCATTGAACACTTGGATAAAGAGATTTTTATATGTAGAAGTGGAATAGTAAAGCAGACTAGGGTATCAATCATACTAAATATCTCTCCGTTTTTCTCCCTTAGTGATAGGTGTGTAAATGTTAATATCACTCGCTCAAGAAAGTAATCTGCTTTTGTCCTGTTTTTCCTCACCTCCTTTTCTTCTCCCTGTGCTTACCTTTGTTGTATTAGGCTCATTCAGGAATTCGCTTGTGAGCATGTTTCCTTTTTTCCTAATATCCAGAAATAACATTGTGACTTAGAACAGAAGAGGCTGAGTATAAGAAATTAATACAGCTGCAAACAATGAAATCAGCGTTTTGACTTCTGACTATGTGTATCCTCTACCATGGCGTGGTTGATGTACCTGAGCATATTCTAAATAGTAATGAAGCCACTGTCCACACCCAGGAAGTTAAGTATCTCCGTTCATAGATACGAATCTGAGACACGGGATAACCTTAGGCACCTCACTAAGTCACAGGATGTTCGTTAGCTGGGAATCTAATTAGGATAATCTCAGCCTGGCTCTCTAACAATGTAGTCATGTTTTTCCTTTGTCTACTAATCTTGCTCATTGACATGTTTGTGTTTCTACTTCTTCATTTTCAATTTCTTTCTTGTGTTTTAATGTGAGACTTGTGTCCAGTAGATTCTTGCAACAGGCTACATCATTACAGAATAGAGCTTGTGTATATCAGGAATTAGTTTAATCCTTTATTTGGTTCTATCTGGAATTAATTTCGTAGCTATTTAATGTTGCATCTGTGATCTTCACAATAAAATAGAGGTAGCCCAAGCAGAGTATTAGATTAATACAAAAAGTATTAATCGTGATTTAATGGATGGATTTGTTTTCAACAGGTTTTTCTTGAATAACAACACACCGAGTCTAGAAAGATTCAGAATAAAATAAACTGTTATATTACTGTTGAACACAAGAGGGTGCCATAGACTTACATTCAGGTTGATTGTTAAATGTTTAATACTTAAAATTGGTTATTGAATTCATCATAACTCAAAGATGCCGGAAAAGCATATGACAGGGGGCATGATACGAACAAATTCTTTTTCTACAGTGCTTTACATTATGAATGCTTTCCTCCATAAACACAGCAGCCTGCTAGCTGCTAGAAAAGAAGCATTCATCATTTTTTTGTGTTTTGTAATCGTTTTGTGCTATGGAGTCCTCAGAAGTAATATCCATGAAAATGATTTAAAGGTTTTTAAATTAAGAAACCAGTAAAGGACAAGTATAGAACGCCTCAGAACGTCGTCTGGGAGCAGCCACCTCCAGACTCGATAGTGTTTATTTCTCTCAGTACTTATTAACTATAAGAATCCACAGTGAGGGTATTCATTAGTGTGACCATGCTTTGGCTTAGGCTTATTGTTAGCCGAACTAAACCACCTGATTCTGATTTATAATTTCCAAAAGCTAATTAATCTTGTTGGACTTGGATTGTTTGAGTCCCCCCAGCCCTTCTCCAGGGGTTTGGGCTGCCTGTGCTGGAGGCCAGCCCTGACGATGTGCAGGTGTTTGGGTGGTGAGGCAGAGCTGGGAAAAGCCTGCTTCGAAGCTTCCCCAGTTTGCCTGGGGGCTGTGCTGGAGCTCGGGCCCTTGCCGCTTGCCTAGTCCCACTGACTTGACTTCAAACCTGCCCCAACCGTGGTTGACCCTGGTTGCTGTCACCCAACCTGCACTTCTTGTCCAGGTACTGTGGGACTTTCTATCTTAGTGGCGAGGCCACCGCCCTGCCGACCCTGCCAGCTCCCCTGCTCTGGTGGAGCAGCTGGCCCTTGGTGCTCAGTCTGTGAGCTTCTCATGCAAAACTCTTGGAGTTGCTCCCAGGGCTTTTTGACTTACGAACTTTTGTGTCTAGAGGCTTCCTCAGAGTTTTGGCGTTGAATATTATAGTGTAATAAGATTAGAGTGTAAGACTCATTCATTCTGGCTGTAGTGGTTAATGTTCTTCATAGCCTAGTTTTCTATGGAGACAAGGCTTAGGTAATGTGTTGTCTGGACACTTGCTTTTGTCAGATTTTTTTCCTCAGTTGGATTTAGATTTGAAATGGGTAGTCTGACCTTGAAGCCACAAAGCTCCTATGTATGTCGTGACGATTGGGAGCTCAAGAGAGGAAACAAAACCCAGTTCATGTATATTAAAGGTACAAAAGTCACGTTTTTTAAAAATTTGACCTTCATTAATTGTGCTGGTTGCAGAGCTGCCTGGAGTCTTCTGGCTGACTGAGACCAGGTATGCAGTTAGTATCTGAAGTGATGAAATTTTGTATTATTTAGTGGATGTTTTCTTTTTATTCAAAGAACCTGATAACTGTAGTGGTTGTTCTGAATTATTTTTTTCTCTAGCTCTTCATATCCTAGGTAGAAAAGCCTTAACAATTCCCCATTACTCTTTGCTTCTGATTCCTACAGCTATTAGGCTTACTTTTGCATGTAACTTTGCTGGTTTAAACAAAAGAGATAGCACACTTATGGTGGCAGATCCAACAACTGCTGCAGGTCTTGTTGAGAGAGGGGAGTCTCTCCCTCAACCTCAATAATGTTGTCAGCATACCCATACAGGTCTAGAACTGCTTCACGTTATTTTTGCTACTGCCACGGACTCAGGTTGTAACCTTACTCATTTTGCACCCTTACTCCCCCCCCTCCACCCCCCCATCTATAAAAATGTAAATAGATACCAGTTTGCAGGTTTCATGTAAAATACTTGTAAATCATCTCAGTACCTTTAGATGAGAGGAATGCTTTTTTTAAAAACAAGATGACTTCTGGTTGCTACAAACACAGAGTAACTTGACAAAGCCATGCAGAGGGTATGTGTGTGCAAATGTGAAGACAGACAGACTTTCAAGAAATACTAGGTATATGTATGTAATTGCATATGTAAGCATGTATATTTATGTGAAAACATTGAAGATACTTTGTATTTCTATAATGCTTTATGCCAATGGAACCTATTAAACATCACCCGGTATTAAAAAGTAACTGTTTCTAGATTGAAATGCAGCAATTGTTTAGGGATAAGAAATAGAGAAATAATTGCACAGAACCTGCAGTATATAAGAACCTCATGTAGTTCTTTCCTGTTGTCGTTTAGCTAAAAACAGTTGCCTAATCAAGCATGACTTGGATTTTTGATTTGTTTTAAATGCTTAAATGAATTTCAGTTCACTTAATTAAGTTTTTCCCCAGATGAGCATTTGAAAAGTGCAGAAGAGGTATGTGTTAGGGATGAAGAGGGGAAGAAAAATAAAGGAAGATACTTGTCACAGGTCTTAAAATCTGGCTTCACAATACTTCTATATTCATGAAAGACATAACCTTACTGATCAATTGTAGTCTCTACAGCCATGCAAGAAAATACTGAAGGTGCTCTATAATTAAAAAGAGCATTTCCAGAGTGTGTGTTTAGTAGTAAGGTCCCAGAATTTTCCTAGGGAAATTCACCTGCAGTTAACAGGTGAAAATGTTAATGATGTGAGAGAGTAGCTTGACTAGCCTAAAGGAAAAGAAGCATTGTGCTTCCTTCTTAAGATATGACATAAGCAGTGGTCTCTCCAGTGCATTAAAAAAAAAAAATCCAGAGCAGATCATAAAGGCTTCACGGGGGAGGAAAGAATTGGACATTACACATTCAGTAGTCTCAAAACTGGGTATTCAGAGAGGGTGCATTTTAAGTTTCTACTAACATCTCCTTTATAGGTTTCCAAAACTCATGTTGCACTGAAAATTTTAAGACCATAGAGGGAGCAGGGGGCTGCTAGTCACAAAAAACTCCAAAATAATGAATAGGAATTCGTTCTTACACTGGATCACGGCCTGTTTATCATCTCCCATAGGGAACATACACTCATGGCTCTCTTTGTCTTCATAGTACTACGCAGGTGTCTGTTTTCTTTTTTTTTTTCCTCATTGGATGTGTCCAGGTTTCTATTTGCACAATGCAGCTGCAAGAAGTAGTGACAGTCAAGTGGTTTTTCCTTGGAAAAGCAGTATTTTCACACGCACAGGGGAGCAGTTGTAGCGAGACCAACTTCTCTTGTCTCCCTGTTGGGAGCTGCAAAGCAAGACCTGTAGTTATACACTGTCTTCTTTCCAGCTCTCTGTTTGCAATGGTGGCAAAAGTGCAGGGCAGGGACTAATCCTCTTGGAATGCAGCAATTATCACTAAATAAGTATTAATTGCTGCATTCCGAAGGGATTAGCACAGTTGAACCCAATTATAGCAAAGCGAAGCTTCACTGTAAGGCACTACAGTGCATTGAAATGCAGCAAAGCAATGTAGGACTGTCAGTCCGCAACATTTTGTCAATAAAAGTTGTGGGCTTACACACTGTAAACAGCAGACTTTTTCTTTTCAGTATATTGTCTACTGCGTGAATGGCATGCCTTTCTGGAGGCTACAGCTTGCTCACCAGAGAAAATTGTTGGTTATTTAACACCGATTATCTTTGTGTGAACATGTCCAAAAACAATTTTGATACTTGTTGAATTAATTCTGGCACTACAGTTGTCACTCCCTGCTGGATCAGGGGCAAGACTCTACAGTCTGTCTGGATTCTTCTGTCTTTAAAGTTGGCCAGCTCCTCCATCAGGTGATGTAGGTATTAATTTTGCCTGCAAGTACTAACTGTATCAAATAGGCTTAGGAGAACTTTCGATAACTGACCTGTTCTTAGTCCCAGCAGTCTGCGGTGATGATTACAGGCAAGCTCTCTGTGGTAGCAATACGTGAGCCAGAGGGCAGTGTGTAGTTACTTTTTTAATCCCCGGCTTGACTGTGGTGCGGGTTTGTTTTTTAGTTTTCATTTATTTCCTGTTAAACCTGCAAACCCTGGTGCTTTTTTTAATGGTACAGTCAAAGCATGACCAGTAAGCATGAAAAGGGGATGCGTCTGGGGATGAATCAGCCCCTTGCATTAGAGCTGTTCCAGGATTTCTTGTGTCCAGAGAAAGAATGGCATATTGATGCACAGAACCAATTGAATGCATACCTTGTCTATTTTATGAAAGATGTTATCCTTACAGATAATGAGCCGCACCTTAACCAGTGTTAAACATAACTGAGTTGTACTTGGGGACCACTTCAGTTCCCTGACCCATCCTGTTTCAGGAACCATAGATCAAATCTTGCAGTCTTCCCAGTGCATGTAATTCTTGAAATACGCTTTCCTCCACCCGTACGTTTAGATAAAGAGTCAAGTTTAGCTGAGTTTTCTTAAACCAGCAGGGAGGGTTTTATGTCTCCACTGTGGCCTTGTCTGTATTGAGAAAAATAGCTGCTGGTTCAGCTGAACTAGTGTTGGCATTCATTTCTAGTCCAGTGTTAACAAAGTTCTTACAATCTGCCTGAAGTGAGTAAACTGAAATATCAGTATGGTTTAAACTGTAAAAATGCACTTACGAGATTGCCTAATGCACAACGTGGGCAGGAGGTGCTGAAGTTTTTACTGTGCTATGTAGTTCCTAGAGATGCAAAGACTGAATAGGCTGAAAAGAAGGTGACACTCTAAGAAAATAATTCCTCATCGTGTAATTACAAGCTGTATGAACACAGAAAAGCTTTTTCCTAGAGAAGAGACCACTTCCCCTTTATCTTTTTCTGTACTCCTCGACTGCATGTGATTTGCATCTCCCATGCTGTGCTTCTTGTGAGAATAACTCATAATACAAGCGTGATTGCTCTTTTGTATACTTTCATTGTATTTAGATTATAATGATAAGCTTGCCTTATTGCAAAAGCTGAGGGATGGGGAGGAGAGAATTTCTAGGGGCACTGTCATGCAAAGCCTTTTTCTGACTCTACACACACTTCTAAATGAAGTCCATATACTCTATTTCTCTGACCTTTCCCTATCTAGACATCAAAACACACTGGCCCAACTGCTGTTCTCCCAGTGTGTCTATCTACTGTTGCCATTAATCTCCCTTTTTTATACAGCTCTTCATTCCTTTTCCTTACCTTTGGCCTCAACTCTTTATTCAAAGTGATAATTTGCTGGCTTTCTGCCGGAGGGAGAAGCTATGATCAATAACAGGAGGAGACAGGGGTCAGCAGAATAGTGATGAGCAGTGCCATTTGCTCCTCTGAAAATACTGTTACCCAAAAATATCAATAACTGGTATGATATTATTTTAGCTTTTGGATAAGGTGTCAGTGAGATTTAGGCAGCCTGCAGTGGGAGCAGTGGTCTCTTTCCTCTTACTAATTCCTTATTTCAGCCAATCTTCTGTCACACGGGGAAATGGACAGAAAGGGCTTTATCTGGCTCGCGTTGGAATATAGACCGTGTACCCGAGCACAACCATTTCTGGGACTAATGACACCTCTTTCAGCTTCAATGCATGGTGGCTTTCATGGGCAGTGCTTTGCCTTCTGCCTGGCGGTGAGTCAGAGCCCATCTTCAGCCTTCCTTTGCAGCTTTTGGGGTAGAAGAGCCACAAAGAAAACCTCCCCAAGGCTGGGGGAGATCAGAGGCTCAGCAGTACTGTCTAGGTATCACAGAATGGCATGCAGCATTAGGTTTTGGTACTAGCAATACTAATAATTTTGGTATTGGCTGGTACAATATATAATAATTATTAAATAAAAGCACAATGCTGTTATATCAGTGTACTAGCCTTCATTACTTCAGACAGCAAGGTGATGGATTTTTTGGTCTCGTTCTTCCAAGAACTTCAATTTACTTTTCTTTCAAAAGATTATAAATCCTTACATCTTATATGCACAATAACTCTCACCCTGCCAGTTGTCTTCATACTATTGGGAAATAGTTATCACCAATCCTGTTCCTGTACATGCTGGGGATGCACGTTTCTTTCTCTTTCTTTTCTAAGAATTAGTTGGGAAATAGTTATCACCAATCCTGTTCCTGGGGATGCACGTTTCTCTTTCTCTTTCTTTTCTAAGAATTAGAAACGCGGGGGGGGGGGAAAAAGGTAATTATTCATTGAGATACTTGTGCTTCCTCCCAGCGTAAGCTCTGATCCTGAAATGTATTAATAGTATTACTATTGTAAACACTCAGTAGTCTTCTGTTGAGCCAGTTGTATTTTGATGGGGGGAGGCTGAGTTTTAGGCTTTAAGGTGCATAAAAGTTGTGTTTTCAAGCTTTTCTAATTCACAGTTTTCTAAAATGTACTTTTTATTTCTGTTAATAAAAGCGAGTATTTTTATTTGTTCACATTTGAAAAAAGCACAATAATGTGAGATTTCTTACAAAGTGAGAGTTGGCATCACTGTGTCAAGTGGTATGATTTTCATATAAATGCCCTAACGCTTTGCTGGAGAAATTACTTCTGTCTATTATCTCCTCAGGAAGATTTTTCTGAAACTCCAGATTTCACCTTTCTTAATTTAATCTCATTATGCTGGGTTTCTTCTCCCCTCTATTACCCTAAATGAATCCTTTTATTAGCTGCTGCTGCTTAATAATAATGCAATGAGAAGTGTTGAGGAGAAGGTACCCCTAAGCACACCTTGGCTCTCCCCTTGCTTTTTTTCTCATGCATTTAAAAATTGTGGGGTTTTGTTTTGTTTTTTTTAATAAAGAAAACCAACACAAAAAGCCCCCAAAACTGAAAAGCCAAACAAGTCCCAGTTGTCCCTGATTCCTGGTTCTCTTTGAGTTCTAGTGCCTTGTTTTCACTGTCTCCCTTAAGACTTAATTTCTTTATCTGTAAAAGCTTAACTGCCCTGGCTTTAGTAAGGCTAATTTGAAAAACATGGCGAGGTCCTCAGGTAAAAGCATAATGAAATGATTTAATATTGTTAACACAAATCAGTTTGTGTTTTTCCAGCTCATAGTATGATGCGTTCTCCAGAGTGACATTTGCTGTGTTACTGCTAAAGCGTGCTTATTCTGTTGCCTGTGTGGTTATCCACCGCTGCCTACAGAGTGCTGCTTTAATACCACCTGATTTGATCACTAGCTTGGCTTCGCAAAGAAACAAGCGTTGTGATTCTCTTGGCTCAGCCTGCTGCTCACCACCACCCCAACCACTTTTGACCCGGGGGGTCAACATCAATCCAGCTAAACAAAGGAGACTCAAATGTAACCTGTTCTACTCGTGGTTTTGTGTAGCTAGCTGCAGCGATCTTGTTAGATCCCTCAGAGCAGCAGAAAAACCAGGGCATTTTCACTTTCACACTGGGCTGCTGGGTTAGTTAGTCAGCGTGTACATGTGCTACCTGGGGCTGCGTGCCCAGCCGCCTGGCCCCACAGAGGCAGGCACGAGAGAGCCAAGGGGGCAGCATGGGAGGCACTGCAGTCATCATGCTGGAGGGAGAACGTGGGTGGACCTGTAGGAAACACGGCTTCACCAGCACGGCTGCCAGGCAGACCTGCTTGGTTTTGTGTCGCTCTGAGGACCGTGTTAACAGACCAGCCTAGAATGTGGGGCTGAAAAGCCCCGTTAGCTCTCAGAATGCGGTCACCTTCAAACTACTCGTGCCACTCCTGGGGCGTGCCAGTCTGCCTCAGGATCTGTCACTAGAGGACAGCTTCAAGCAGCAAGAAGGCTGAATCTTGTGGCCCACTCAGTAGGTAGGAGTGGCATGCATACCTAGAGGCTGCGAAGCTTTTTGTTTCAAGCCGAGCAAGGAGGAGATGCACACTGTGCTTTCCTGCAGAGATGACGCAGGCTGTCCTCCCTACAGGCTGCGGTGGCTTCAGAGGACAAAATGGCTCCAGAGCTCTGCATGCGCTGAGACACTTTCGAAATACAAAGATGCGGTGTGTTCACATCAAAAGGCATCTCCATTTCATGGACAGGTACAACTGAAATGAGCCAGGCAGCACCAGTTGTGCTGGTGTTTTATGTCCTGTGGACGCTGTCTGCAAGGACAGGCAGAGCCCAGCTGTCCCTGATGCTGGCTACCCCATAGCCCTGAGAGTGCAGCCACTTCCAGTTGCTTGTGGTAAGGCCATATTTCAATTAGATTTAGAAATGAACTTTACATCTTTACTGGTCTAGCCAGCCACTTGTTCAAGAGTGACTACAACTTCCAATTTTAAACTTCTGTTTGTGCCATACTGCACATTGGACATAGTTGTATAGTATCCCTTTTGAAGTCAGGCCAAATTTGATACCATATATCCTTTCTAGGCCCCTTATAGAGATCAGCAGCTGCTGACTGGGATATCCTAGGAACCATCAGGCAAACTGGAAAAAAGCCCCGCCAAAAACCATCTTGCAAAGAGAAAAGAAAGAAAAAAATACAAAAGGAAACCCCAAACATCAATACCAAGAACATAAACCCCAGACCTCAGAGGCTGCCTGGCTGCAAGGCAGAGGAAGGCGCGTGCTTTGGCACTGCTGCCGGCAGGTGGACCCTGAAAGCCCTCATAGGAGGTGAGCTTCCTGCGGGAGCCAGCAGATGAGCAAAGCCTGTGGAGGTGCCTCTTCTCCTCACCCCGAGTCTGCGGCCTCTTGCTCCCCAGCACCGCCCGGGCGAGCAAGATGAAGTGGAGGAGGATCGTGATCTTTGCCATCCTGCAGGCACAGCTCCCTGTTACAGGTAAGGCAGGATTTTATTTTATGAGGAGCCATTTTAAAGCTCTTTTGAGGAAAGAGAACTTTGTTTCTGTGGTGGATTCCCCACCGTTTTGGTAGCAGGAGGGTATCTGCATGAGGACCTCAGCCATGTCTGTCCTCCTAACCATGGCTGGAATCATGGCTGCCTGTGAACGGCATGGCAGGACTCTCTGTGTTGAACTGCTGTGCTATAAAGAGGGCTGGGAGGAGGAGGAGGTGAGGACAGCCATTGCTGTCAGCGTGGCCTCCTCTTCTCCTGCTGGAGTGACTGCTGCAGCTGAACAACAACTCGTAATTAAGTAAGGCTCTCAGCCCTCACCTGGGTGGCTTTCCTCGTGATTTAAAAGGGGAAATTTGATACAATAATGAAAATTTAGTCACTTGTGGTAATCTGCACAAGACAGGCTTTTAATTTAGTTAGGTAAAATTAGAGCCATGTTGCTTGTAACAGCATGTTGGGTGGTTGGTTTGCAGTAAACGGCATACCAGGCAGGCTAGAAATAGGGGGCATAGATGATGAGAAAAAGGATAGGGTCCTTCTTGTTGTGTCTCTGCCTTCATGCTTCTCTCTGCTAGGCACAGGTAAAATGAAGTCATTTTTACCTTTATATATTTACTCATGGTGGTGCATACGCTGGCTTCACTTGGGCAGAAAGTGAAGCAGCTTTGGCATGCACAAATCTTCAAAAGTCACATTAATTTTGGGAGAGAGGAACATACTTCCTAGTAGGTTTGTAGGTCAAAAGAGCAAGAAAATTTAATTTACATCTAGAGAAGGCCTCAGCCTCGGTCTGAGTTTGGAGAAGTCAGCCAATATTAGTAGGCCACATTTGAGCATGTATTAAAAGCAAAATTCACTAGAAGAGTTTCCCCCACAATGTACGCCCTGAATGTACTTAACATACCAGCCTTACTAATGCTGAAGAGCCTTTCAGATGGCTGCCACAGACTTTTTATTGGAAACTTTTCTAGAGATTAGAAGAAGGGTTTTGCAGCCACTTGCTAATGCTGTGGGACCAGTTCTGGTAATTTGTGAAGGTTATGTATGAGGAGGATTTTAAGCAGAGTCGTATGCTCTGTGGTAGGCATGCCTTCTGTTCATTCTCCATTCAACCTCTGGGGCCTCTCTCCCTTTCTGATACTTAAGTATGATACTGTACTTAAGTATGATACTTCTGGTACTTATATTTTGTACATTGCTCTGTATCCATAGATGCGTATAAGGCTAAAAAGGTATGGAAATTACTTTAGGTCAAAATGCATCCGCAAAATATCTTCTTGCATTTTCTCCTTTTAATCTGTCACAAGATATCAGTAGTTCAGGCTCTTATTTGTACATTTTTAGCAGAGAACTTTTATTGAAAAAATATGTAATGCAGTTTGCAGATGGGTAAAGCTAGCTCTATAGGGGTCTCTATAGGGGTCTCTGGTGCAAAGCTTTTAGGGGTATTCACACTCACAAAGAATACATGGGATCAAATTTTGAACAGGCTACCACTACCATTGATTTGGAGATGGTTGCCTGTGGATTTGAGGGGAAATATTTTTGACTGGATACCTGTAATAGTTCGAAGAATAGTAGTATTTAGCCTAAGAGTATAGGTAGAATAAAAGAAATGTAGCACAAAACTTGTGGAATTGTTGCTACATTATTGATGCAAAATACACAGTAACAAAAATGTAAGATGACCATGAATTTAGTTTAAAGGTGAGGCCAAACAGATGGGTTTTTCAGCTCGGAGCTATGAACAGAAGCAAAGATCTGCTGCTGCCTGGAGTGTTTTCAAGCCTTTCTAGAGTGAAGTGAACTTTTATTTTTTCATAAAACAAGCTCAGAGTGGACAGAGATTCGGTAAGCTGCATACCACCTTACAGTGAGTTCATTCCACCTCACTAAATGTGTTTCGTGCTTATTCTTCAAATGATCAATTGAAAGATGCTACTGAGGTTGGGACTGATGAACTCGCAAAGCCTTTACTTTTGATCTCTTGAGTACTGAAGTAAATATGTCAGGCGTGAGAAAAAATTGTTTTAAAATAAGTAATTCTAGAGATGGGCCACAAATTCTCATGCAGATTTTGAATTATTGACACCAGACCACAAATTTCAGAATGCTCAAACTTGGCCTTCGAGCAATTACAGAGGGAAGCCATATCATATACACATTTAGTTTTCTGTGTTTCCCCCTTCAAAGATACAAAAGTGTACATCTAGAAGTTTAGCTGAGGTCCTCCTATAATCCCTCTTAAAAAGTGCATAAACATAAATGATTTGAATTTCTGAACAGATGGCTTTATTAATCACGTTGTTTGAGACATAAGAAGAATATTAAGACTTCTACCCAAATATCACAATTAAAATGGCAAAAATCTTCGTACAGTTTGCAGAGCTTTTAGTCTGAAGTATGACAGGCTTCAACGACAATAAAACACTACTGTGGGCAATATTGTAGAATTGCTCCCTTTTATTTTTTCCCCCCAAGGCTGATGAGGTGACACTTTGATTTGTACAAATATACAACACGTATATAAATATGTATGCAAGAGTTCTTCAAGGACAACCCTTCCCTGTTTTACACTTCTTCACAAAATCACTTTTCTCAGAATCATCTGCTAAATAGAATTGTACAGTGTTCTGTTTTTTGCTAACTCTGTGGAAACTAAAACATGTCAGCCTTTGGCAGATATTACTTGTACAGCTTATTTTCACAATATTTTGCTGCTCTGCATAACTGTCTTCTGCCCATTGGGCACCATGATGCCAGGAGCCTTTTTTGAATCGGTTCACGGACAGGAAGATAAAATGGACAAGTAATGGGTCTTAGGATTCATTTGTTCCTTCCTTTTCATCAGATGACTTAGCAGGTCTGCAAACTACAAGACTTGTAGACTAAAAGTTGTTTACAAGCCTATCTGGGAAACCCAAACAAGTAAATACAGACTATTTTGGTTATCATCCCCATGTCTTTATGTGGTGTCTTAAGTTCTCCTAGCTGAATTCTTGTTACACCTAGGGAAAAAAAAATTTAAAGGCTTAATTTTACATGTTTTATTTTCTTTTCTGCTGCCTGTTCACAATGGTTCATTAATAATTCATGGCAAAAACTATGAACTGGCACATTAGTGAATGGAACAAAATGTAGGCAAATGTATCCTTTCTTTGTAAAGGGACATTTGTTGAGCTCTTGCAGTGCTGTATTCAATTCTATGATGCTTGTTATAGAGTAAGTGCTTTCCCTCTGAACCCTTCTGAGCAAAATTCCTAATGAGTGAAGTAACAAGTTAATGATTGCATTCGTTTTGGTTTTTCATGTATGCTAGATGGGAATTATATACAAAATAGAGAAAGCTATCTGAAAATATACTTATATTTCTCCTGCTGCAGTGTGTTCTTAAGTAAGACTATGTGGATAAAAAGCCAAAGTGGGGGAAAAATAGGAGGTTCGCTAACAGCCTAAAGGGGACGAGAACTTCATTTATGAATGGACGTTCATTTGAGGAATGCTTTTGACAGCCATTTTCTGTTATTCACACAAAATTGAATTGTGACTAGCACCATGAGTAAACCCATAAGCAAGGAAAAAAAATATAAATAAATCATGTTTCCTAACTAGCTCCAAACTGTAACCAAACTCCTATTAAAAAAAGAAAGAAAAAAATACTTGCTTGCACAATTGCAGATAACCATTGAATCCCGCTCCCCTCCTCCAATTCATCATATATTTGAATGTCTATATTGTATGTAGAACTGCAAGATGTATCAGCTATTCTGGCAAGAAAACAGAGTACGTTTTTAGGGAGGCATGAGTAGAAGATACGACCTCTTAAAAATACTTAAAATATTTATCCTATTAAAGGTATTCACTTTGTCCGTGTGTGTGTGTGCTCACATGCATATTGTTGATTTTCACCGTTCTACTGATACGACTTCGGTCAACAGCTAAATTAAAGTTTTGCTGATGTTTCTTTTTAGCATTAAGAAAATGATTTATGCTATTCCAGACTCTTTGAGAAATTGAAATTTTGCAGATTTTTGATTTGCACTGTTGTATAATGTAATATTTTGAGACTGGTTTTGAATATTGTTTTCTTAATTAAATTAGGTTCTGCTCCATTAAAAAATACATAGTATTTTTAGCTTTTAAAATATGACAGTCCAGATTATTTTTTTTTTCAGGAAAGCAATGAAGGCGTTTAACTCCACTTTGTCCTATGCAACTGATTTATAACTTCATATATAACAGATAAAATGTGCAGGCAAATGAAAAGCTTAGTTTGCAGTTCTTCAGCCTACTCACTCAAATGCACAGATCTCGAGAGACAGTGGAAATGCATGTATTTAGCCACATACAATGGATATATCTATCTTTGTGAAAGTTAGACTTACCAATGTGTAGTTCTTTCAGTCCTTTGACAATTTAGCTATTAAAAATAGAAGTGAAAACACCTAACTCCTAAGCCTCAGAAATCACAAGCACTGGTGTCTATGCAAGTTCTGTTTAAGGGATAGAAGCCATCTCAACTTTTGAAGCATATAGATTGGAAATATTCAAATCCCTACAAGTTTCCTAGGAATAAACCATCGATCTTTGGAAGCCCTTTATGTATTTTGTTCTCAATACTTTGTTATATGTCTGTCAAGTCTTAGGAGAAGAACAACAGCAAGTTTGGAGTTTTCCATTTTCATGTACTTTTGGTATGTGAGAGTATGTTAAATATTGTGCTTCTGGTAAGCAGGTTGCAAAGCCTGATGAAATGCTCATGCTATTTGGCCTATTTCTTTCATGGGATGCAATTGCAGTGAAAACTTCATGTATATCCTGACTCCTTCTGAGTAGCAGAACGTTTTTTCATTTGTTATATTTTTAAGTGAAGGAGAAGCCATAATGATAACGCAACTCTTTGAAAGCTCAGATAATACGGAGGTGAAATATATACCAAATTAGAATTTGTTGGAAGCTGAGAAGGGAAAAAGGTTGCAAAATTTTCAACAAATGATAGCATAAACTGTAGCAGGACACACTGAAAAAGTCTAGAGGGTGGCTAGTTGTCAACACTTGTGGGTTTTTTTTAAGAAATCTCACCATATATGATTTACTTAAAATTCAAGCTGTTGTCTTAGGTTAAAATCTTAACTTTCACCATAAATAAACTTTTCTAGTTTCCTAGTCAAGTTTTCTAGCTTGTAAAGGAAACCTTGAAAATGCAAGCCTGCATGGCTCCAGAAACAGAAAAAGAGCAAATCACCTGTATAACCTGTCACTTATATTTATTTTTTTTTTTAAGCCAGTTGCTATTTTGGGGGGGTGATAGGCCAGCCTGCCTCAGGATGCTGCAATGCTTGTGGTTGACAAGCACTGAGAACAGTTTCCTGGTCAAAAAGAAAAGCACATCAAATGTCTAGAACCGGAGAACATTTACAGAAGCTTTCCTAAGAGCCCCAAAATTTGAATCATAAAAGCTAATTAATAGATTTTATTATTTAAAAAAGAGTAATGGACTGAAACACTTTTCTAATGGGGTAAGATGCAATATCCAGGAAATTAATGAGGGAATACTAATTTGGGTGGTGTTTTATTTCAAGTGAGTGTACTTTGGCCATTGAATAAAGGAAAGAGCTATGTGACTAAAAAAACCCTTTTTCTGGTTGTTCATCCAAATTTTATAATCAGTTTGTTCCAGCCAGGAGCATGGGTGTTTTCACTTAGAATGTTGCTGTCATCTGCATGACAGCCAAACCTGAAATAAACAGAGCCAGATATTTATAAAAATGCTTCCCAAATATTTAATGCATAAGTATGTATTGTAAATTCATTCCAATTCCCCATGGTGTATACCTCCTCACAAAGCCAACTGAGGCTTGGGAAGGGCAAAACAGAAAAATGGTCAGTTGGTAACTATTAGATGGGTGAGAGCAAACCCTCGTACTTGCACAAATCCTGCAAGTGGATCAAGGTTCTTTGCACAGGCATCTATATATAGGAGCAAGGCCCAAACTAATTATATCTTTGTTTGCAAAACATTTATTTTGAATTAGTTAATATAGAAATTCAGCTCAAACTAAAAACGTATGATAATTTATTACTTATCAGATCAATTTGAAGCCAGAGTTTGGTATAGTGTGACAATGTCACCTTTTAAATACTCTTGGCAAAGATCATTTCAGCGAAAGAGAGCAACTTCCTAACATTAGATGCTGCACATTCCTAGTTATCAAATGTTTGTTTTGTCATTCAGAAATAGCTGAATGGTTTGAATGACGTCTTTTAAAAAGTATACATAAATTGGATTTCTGGGCTGGGACCTTACAGCTCACGATTAATACAGCAGATTTTTAAACCTTTGCAAAGAAAAATTTTGACTCGTATCATATTACACATTATAGCTGTATAATTACTATAATATTAGACCATTTTTTCAGTCGCATATCAGCAAGCTTCAGTCAGAGAACCCAATATCAAATCTTTGGTAGGAGAAGTAATTTCTGTGTCTATCCGCTATGTGTTGTTGCTATTTACATTGTTTCCCATCCAGCCACGTAAAACCAATTGCAAGAAAGAAATCTTACTGGAATTATGTGGAGTCATCTCCCTCTCTTTCTTTCTCTCTCCATGATGCGAATTTGCACAGTATCATCACTTCGGGCTTTTATGTAAGTAAGGTAACTTCAGCAGCACTGTGCGCAAGCATGCGGGTGCATTTCTGAAGATTGAAAAGTAGAATGAAGTCTTGCAAGTGGTGTTAAGAATCATATTCTGAAGGAAGGAAGACAGGATACAGAGAGAGAGAAATATTATATAATTGGTATCTTGTAAAAAAAAAAAGTCTACCTAAACTAAAGACAGTTTCTGAAAAACAAGCAAACAGTTCTGTGAATTACTCCGAGTATAGTCGCTCTATTCATAAAATGTCTTGTAGCAAATTAGTTTCTTTTGATAATTTTTTTAAAGAATGTTATTTCAATTCTACAGATTTCTTCCTAACAACTTGCTGCTAATTTTCAGGATTTATTTGCTATTTTATGTTGTTTTATGGTTTATTACCTAAAGGTACAATACCTGACTGAGTTAGCGTGCACAGGTGAACTCATTCTTAAAGTCTTAGTCATTATAGTCTAGGACCTGTTAACGGAATTTGTAATAAAAGATTTTTCAGGAGAGGTTTATGGGAGTGGTGCTGTATGAAGTGATGTAAGTATGCATTTGCCTGTTTGATTTTTTTTTTATAACTTTTTATTTTCATATGTCTCAGGAAATGCAAAAATTCTTGCTATTAATATTGTTTCAGCACTTAATAATGTGTTGGAACTTGAAGAGTTACAAATGCAACGCAACCAACGTAATCCATGTGATAATTAACTGACTTTGGAGGCTTATACTAGCGGTAGATTTGACCTCATGCTTGTTACCTGCAATTTTTTCTCCTCGTTTATCTGTAACATGCTGCTCTTTAGTAATGGGCTTCTGGTTCTTTCAACCTCTCTCTGGATGTGTAAATTTTCTGCATAAATTTTGCTGGGGGGGGGGTACTCTGATGAATAAAATATAAGAATTAAATATTTGCAGGTGGTAAGCTTAAAGAGAATTGGTGAAAGTAAATGAGATAAACCCACCATTTTCAACAACTGTCCTCTGATTTCCCTTTCCCTGAGAAGGAAAGGGAGTAATACACCATCACAAGTTGCCTGATTTTTAACTTCTTGAAACTATTTTTAAATGTAAAACTGAGCATTTATGTGTTATAAGCGTGACTATACCCAGTGGACCAGAGAAGATAAGCAAGGTTAACCCATCTGGATTTCAAGCAGAAGGTCAAACACCATTCCAGTTACTTTAAAAAATGAGCATCTAATATATGCCATAAAGGCTTTCTGGAATTTAGCTTCTCAGAATAAGCATCTAAAATGGGGGAAAAAAAAAAAATCTCTAAATCTCTTTCAGTAAAATTAATTTTAATTATGCTTTCAGTCTCATTTCTGTTTGAGTAGGGAGGTGATGAGAGCTTTGCCTACACACTGACACCACGTTGTATATAAGCAGAATTATGCAGTGAATGCTGGCACCCACAGCCCAGTGCCGTAACAGGTCCATGTGGGTCAAGGCACAGATGAGTGGCTGTGGACTACCGGCGAGCTGTAAAATGCACTCACTTGAAAGCCCAAACCACTGCACGGAGTGATTGCTTTTTCATCCCCAGTTTTGGTAGATGGCCTCTACTTTCTGCCATCAAGCTCAATACAGTTTGCTGAGAACATGGATTTCTTTTTCCCTTGCAAATTAGGAATAATTTTATTGAAAATAGCACAACATTGTCCATTTTCTTTACACAGAAAGTTTGCGAGAGAACTTGGAGTAATTTGTTTTAAGGCAACTACCTCCCAGATGATTAGCAATACTGTCTTAGATGTGATCTAAAGTTCTGATGAAGATTGCTTGTACCCTCAAAATTATGGTCCATCCCCAAAAGTTTGAAAATAACTACAGATATTCAAGAGGTTTTTTTTTCCAAGAGCCTTACCTAAAATATAATGAAATGTGAGAAGCTATGCATACTGTGTTCATTACTTGACTTTTTTTCGAAGGGTGCATTTTGATCACATCTCCGAGTGTTTCTCCTTGACTCAAATGGCAGGAGATTCTCACAAAATTACTTCTCTCTAGAAGAAGCAGCTTTAATTTACCTTGCTTTGAATTCTCCCTTAAATTTCAGATGTCTCTAGCATTAATGTGAACTAGACAGAACTGGAGTTTTCCCTCTCATGCAGCTAAATTAGTCTTTTCTTCTAATAATTCAGATGTTATTTTACTACTTGCCTCAAAACCCAGCAGCACTATAATGCATTTGTTGCTGCTGTTACCGATGTCTCTTCAGACGGAAAAGCAGCAGCAGATTTTCAGGCTTGAGACAATTTTTTCTTTTTTTTTTTTGTTTATAACTCTCTTAAAGCACTTACAGATATGAACCTTCAGCCCTATCTTATTGTAACATCTTTTCCAAAGTGTTTTTATCTGATTTTATCTTTCTCAGCTGCAAAGAAGTAGCTAACAGGTTTGCCCCCTTTCTCTCTTGCTCTTCTTTTTACATCTTGGGCCAAATGTCTATTTGTTAGACATGGTGGCTTTAGTAGAATGAATATCAGTTTTAAAATAGAGCTTTAAAGGGAAGCAACTTTCTGCAAAACTTTGCAAGATTTCCCCCTGCCTTGTTTTCCACTGGGGTAAACCAAACCCTTCCGAAGTATTTTTGTGAGACACCAAACAAAGTCTGTGAGCAATAAGTGTTCTGCATTTGGGAAAAGGGAAACCCAGATTCAAGTCCTTATTCTGTCTGACTCAGAGGAGGAGCTTGAACGGGACTCCCATGTGCTAAGCCATTCGAGAGACACTTGCTGGTTTTGATGAGAAATTCTAATGGGAGTCTAGAAACATTCCCTAATTAATATGCCATCAGAGTTTGTACTGGGAAGTGTTTCTGGTGGACGTGTTATCTTGATAAACCTATACAATAAAAAAGAAAAGAAATCTCAACTTCAAGTTGTAGTATTTTATAGAGTCAGTTTAATCCTTTGCAGTCAATTAATGGAGTACATGTATCTTTGTTCTGCAGAAGACTTAATGGTGTTCTTGCCTGTTTTGCAGAGCCTTATAGTAAGGGTCAGCGCTACAGAGTGGAGTGTGTATCTAAGAGTTTCCCCATCCATCCTTGCAAAAATGATTGTGCTGTCCTTAGTAGCGACTGTATTTCAGCACCACTAGAATCCCTAAGTAGGCTCCTGTGTGTGAGACTGGCTGCAAAACGGGGCACAGAGGTGGTGCTGTTCTCTTATGCATGGGTATATAAGAATAACATCAATATGAGTACTGATAATATATGCTTATATATCGATGATTTTGCCACTTCTGAAACCACATGTAATCATACAGGACTGGAAGATTTAGAAGAAGGTCCTAGGCTACTAAATCTTAAGGGTATGCAGGGATCTGAGGGAGTCAGCAACATGAAATACGATCAGAAGAGGCAATCTGAGAAAGCCCAGCACACTGACCTTTCTTGAAGAGAAGGATTATCTGGAGCCAGAAAAAAGGGCTTCAGGTATTTAAAAAGATTTGGCAAGTAGCTTCACCTCTAAATGTGCTCTCTGCATGCTGTAACTGTAATGTGGGGATAGTGTTTAATTTCTGTCAAACTTTCACCTTCTAATTAGGTCATGTCAGTGTTTTAGTAAATGTCGCTTATTTAAACGTACCTAAACTAGCTTTAAATTAGCTGTCTTGTTTAGGCAGCTCCCCAGTAGTGTCAGTAGGAGTTTTACTTCAGGCAGACTGCCTGGGCATTTACCAAACTGCTCAGCCAGATTTTTGCAGCTCACACGAAGATCTATGCTGAAGGAAATGTGCTGTTATCAGCTAGCTGAAAACCAGTTTAGCAATGTTTTTGTGAGCCGCTGCCACCTCCATAATGACTGCAGCGTATACAAACGTTTTGGAAGGAGAAAGTTTCTCATTCTGTGCCTTTGGGTTCAGTGGGGTCTTCACCTCCTTTGAAGCTTCAGGATCATAGTATAATAAAAGCAGAGTAGTGTTCAGCTTCATGCATAGTTAGAAGGTATCTTATACCCAAGGAAATGGGTGCCTCTAAGTAGCTATACTATCTAACTTTTATTTGTCAATTTGCATGTATAAATGATTTTAAAGTGGTTTTATTGAAGTCTGCAGTTAGATAATGTTTAATTCCTAAAGCAGTTTTGTTTTGAGGTTTTCATTTTCAGTGTTTTTCTGTTTAACTCTTCATTATCTTGTTTTGTTGTAGTTCTGGATACTTTTAAAGTATCTTCTGGTGCTTTTTTAATCTATCTGATTAGGAAGATTGCTATTACGATACTAAGAAAAATCAATATGAATGGAATGTAAACTGTTTAAATTGGGAAGTTTGAACTTTGGGATCCTGTCTGAAGGATTTGTAGGTAACTGACAATTCCTATCATCCTCACTCCTCTACAAAGTCTTTCTCCCCTTAGTGAAACAGTGCTTTTTTTAGGTAAAGCAAGAAAATGGAAAAATAATTGTGGCTGATTTACAGTGTAACCTTTAGAAAGCCACTGGAATGTGTGTAGGCTTTCCAATAAACCAGTGTCCAAGCTTAATCAAGGTGGGCCACTGTTAGCTGTTTCTGTTAACTCTAAATTGCTTATCCGGTTGTCGGTATACAAATACCACTTAGAAAGTGTTAACACACATGGTCCTGAAAAGTATATGCTATTTTAGTATTTGATTAATCAACAGAGGTTTATTTGCCTGTTTCACAATGGTGTTTTGAAAACTGAGATCTATCAAGTATCCTTTAGATCCTCCAGTGTGATTGTGATGTATTTTATATACAGGAAATTAAAATAGTGGCTGTGTCTAATTTGCTGCTACATTCACAGTGACCCTTACTGCTTACAGGACAGCCTTTGCTTGCATTGGGAAAATGGCCAACCTTTTTACTTCCCTCCCTTTAAAAAACCTTTCTCATTCTAGATTCAATTGAACTGATGAGAGAAACAAAAAAGTAAAAGCTCAGTTATGGACGTGCTGTTAGTCCTCCTGAAGTGGAGAGAGCGAGGGGAAAAAAATGTCCTGTACAGACTGTGTGTTATTTCACACTTACAAAGCATCTTGAGCTCTTTAGAAAATGTGCTCTAGAGATGGAAAACATTTATTGCGCTCCATGTAACGCATGCACGCTGTCACTGTTCATGCCAATACAGTTCTTAACGGGATGGCGTTTAAGCTGGTTGGTGTCTGAGTGTTATTATTTAGAGACTGTGGTATTGGGATTGCAAATATATTTGAACAGTTATTCTCGCCACCTTTTACTCCCACGAGAACACCTGTGCTAGGACCTGATGATTGTCATGTCTAACTATCTCATTTAGACTAATTAAAACATACATTCTTTTTAATGGAAATGGTTCTTGCTATTTCAGTAGATGTTGAAGTTCAGCTCTCAGCTGTCTGTCTTCCTATAGCTGCATGCTGCTTTTCTCACAGGTAGCCCCTGGCTACTGAGGACTTGCCCTGTGCATTAACTATTAACCAGGCATCGAGGCAAGGACTTCCTTTGGGAATTGACTGCAGTTTATTTGCTCAGTATATGTAGCCTCTTTTGCCTCAGGCGCCGGATAGAGCACCTCGGTCTTGAACTCCCTGGTCTTTGGCTCCTGAGAAGCGAAGTTGCCTAAGGGAGCTATACTTGAGCAGAGCTTTTGTTCAGGGTGTTTTGGCTTATACAGGGTAATAGCTGTAATGTGGCTTGGAAAATGCTCAGTGCATGGCATGTATCCATTATCTGTGTTGTATATGAGAACCAGAGGGGTGTGAGCTTGCCTGAAAGCGACTTCAGATTTTTTTTTTTTCAAAGCCTTTCAGTCTTGGGGGTCTTGAGCTGAGAAGGGATCGGGGAGAGTGTGAGATATTTGACAACAGAGCCCTAAAGGCAAGTGGCACTTTGAATGGCGTTTATGTATAACTCATCAAAACATTGGTTCTTCAACATCTGTATGTAATGTGTAAAAGAACACCCACTTGCATATTCGTGCAGAGGATTTGAGACAGGTGATGATTGCTGTTTAAAATACACTGGGAGCATGAAATAAAAATGAGAGTGCACATTAGAAAAAATAGCTATAAACTGGTTGCTGAATTACTTTAGGGGGATCAGAAGAAGGATTCACGTTATCCAAATAGTTTTGGTATGGGTTTTTCTTGGGGAAAAGGGGTAGAAACTGAATTCTGACTTGGGAGCAGTTTGCTGAGTTTATGGAATGGACTTTTTCAGGTGGCTGGCTGTAGGAGCGAAACAGTTTGCCAAGGAGACCTTCCTCAGTCCTTTGTTCTTATTTACATGTTTGAGAGGTACACAAGAATACCCAATGTTTATTCAAGCATATTACAGACATTTATGCTGTATAAGTTAATGGCTAGATACAAACACAGATGCTATTGATGTTGCACAAGTGTATGTGTGGAGAGCAGGACAAAAGTGCATGGATGTGTTTGTAAGCATGTGTTACGAGCAGATGTGTGCAAACCCATTAAGTTCATATGTGCTATTTTGGTATGTTAGCATGAGAATGTTTCGCTTCCATTACTGAAGCCATTTTTAAATGTAGATTTAATAAGGATCAAAGATGATCCTCAGCAAGTGTTTGTTTACCGCTATAAGCATACATATTAGAATTAACAAAATCTATTGATAATCTTTCACCTTCTACCAGACAAACAGCAGTTTTCTGTGAGTAAGTGAAGTTCTACTATTACATATATGCAGCCCAAGGTGGGGGGAATAATGTTTTCTCAGCTGCTGCAAGGAATAATGGAATTTTTTTTTTTTTCAGCTTGACATTACTATTTCAAAGGCAGTGAGTGCTATTGCTGCTGGGACCTCCTCTGTTTCTGTCCTACTTCCTTTCCCTTCCTGAGCACTACCTGGATTTTGTGTTTTATAAGCAAAAGGTGTAGGTATATCTTTCTAGTTATTTACCTTCCCGCCAGTGACACATCTGAGACTTGTTATCACTTCTGTAAAAGTAGACTGCTATTAAATGGTTTGAAAATCCAAACAGAAATCAGGAAATCCAGAAATGTGAATTCATAAATACTTTTTTAAGTTTCGTTGTATTTGTCTTTCTCTGACCATACGACATGTATATCCCTGGATGTTCTCCTACATGCACATATGTAACATCTTGCATGTGTCCAGTACAAGTCAGTCATTCCCAGGTATCCTTGAACCTGACATGCTGAACTTATAACCCGGTCTCTACTTGAAGTCATTTTTTGAATGAGCGACACAAACTTCTCTCCTTTGATGATCCATGTATGTATTAAAGATTCGTCTGTCCTAATTCAACTTCCCACTATGAAATTGCAATTTCAATATTTATTCTGTCAGCTAGTTTACAAGTGCCTTATTCACCCTTTCTTAGGAGGAAGTCTTGTAAAGCCTATTTGTGTTCTTATTTTTCATTCATCGTATTTATTCACTTGCTATTTTTTAATACAAATCTGAGATCAGGGTAACTGACCAGTTACCTTATCTAATTCACACAAGAGGTATTGTCTCAATAAGAACTGCTACAATTAAACTGAGTACTTTAAGGTATATGTATATTAGAATGATATACAGGTCTTAACTAAACCACAGGAGTTGTTGCTTGGGTAACATAGCATGGGTATTAATGAAATGTGAAATACTGTTTGATTACATCCAGTTTGCCCTGATCCGTGAAGCATGATGTTAACAGAATTGTTGAAAAATAAGATCAGATGCAGTACAATTTTCTAATACAAAAAAAGGCTTTGTGTGTGTGCCTGTCACCTTTTAGAATTACATTATTGGAAGCTAAGGGCTAGCAAACTTCCTGGCTTTAAAATATTGAATTTGTTGAATAACAAGAGCCTGCTAAGAGTAACACCTTTGATATTATTTTAGAGAAATGTGTGATTTCCCTGCTGTAAGAAAGCTTTGAGAGAGAACAAAATTCTCTGTCTCTCTATATGGTCAGATTTGCTTTATTGTCCCTGAAGGACAGATTGGGAAGTGAAAATACAAAGAATCGAAACAGCTTTCCTCAAACCTCATAGTGGAAGAATTTAGAATAGAAGAACTAAATGATTGTTACTGAGGATAAAATAACGATTTGACCTGCTTACTGGGTTTTCTGATTCAGGTGATGTTCATATAATCTGGTGAAGTACATTCAATAAAGTATGTATTTTAGATGAGGAAGATGTGAAAGTGGTTATGTAAGCAATTAATTTCTTCCTCTAAAGCTGCACCTATTCCTTTGTGTGATATTTCTGTCTCCAATTGTTCTTCTGTTTAGTGTGGAAGTAGGGTTTTTTTTTATATTATGGTTGGCTTCATGTGTCCCACTCTCTAGAATCTAACGCTATATTTCAGTAGCAATTTATTTTTAGCTGTGAAAATAATAAAGGAAGAATAACTGGTTAAAACTACTGCTGCTTCAGGAGAATTAAAAACTCAGAGTGGAGAAAGGAATAGTACAGATCTTCTTAATGGAATTGAGACACAAGATTTTTTTTTTTCCCCTCTGTGTATTCCTTTCATATACAGGCTCTCTGAACTGTCAGTGGTGTGGGAAGAGCAATGGTAGTTGGAACTAAATTTAAAGAAAGGGCTTTTCAGCAGCCTTCTTGCTTGGATTCATCAAACAATGAAGACATGAATATGTTTAATTTCTGAGTTTTTGTTGTTGATGATCTTTGTTAGCCAGCTTACAAGTATGAACACAATGCAGCTCTGAGACGTGCAGGCTCTAAAATTTACATCAAAACCCCGTTTTCTGAATGATAACAAGTCTGAAGTCTCTAGCATAGAAATAACTGCCTGTCCTGGTTTTGGCTGGGATAGAGTTAATTTTCTTCCTGGTAGCTGGTACAGTGCTGTGTGTTGGATTTAGAATGAGAATACTGTTGATAACACACCCATGTTTTAGTTGTTGCTAAGTAGTGTTCACACTAGTCAAGGACTTTTCAGCTTCCCATGCCCTGCCAGCAAGAAGCTGGGAGGGGGCACAGCCAGGACAGCTGCCCCCAACTGGCCAAAGGGATATTCCATACTGTGTGATGTCATGCTCAGTATAGAAACTGGGGGAAAGTTAGCTGGGGGGTGGTGACTGCTGCTCGGGAACTGGCTGGGCATCGGTCGGCAGGTGGTGAGCAATTGCATTGTGCATCACTTGTATATTCTTTTATCATTATTATTATTATTTTCCTTTCCTTTTCTGTCCTATTAAACTGTCTTTATCTCAACCCGTGAATTTTACTTTTTTTTTTCCGATTCTCTTCCCCCATCCCACTGCGGGGGGAGCAGTGAGCAAACGGCTGTGTGGTGTTTAGCTGCCTGCCGAGTTAAACCACAACACTGCCTCTGCAGTTACCATTAAATACAAACAACTTGTCTGTTGAATTCAAAATGAAAAAAAGAACGTAATGTTTTTCTGTACTTATTTTGCTACTACTTCAAGAAAATGTTCGATTTTATGACGGAAGATATCTAGGCAGTTGATCACAACCATGGCAATTCTGTCAGCTCCGGAAAGGTGTTGATGGGTTGGTTTCTTAGAGGAGAAAGAAGGCAGGAAACCATTAAACTAGCACCATCCATCTACTTCGCTGTATGTATAAGCCTGAGACATACTGGGCTACAAGGAGGGAGACAAGTCTAATTCATTGTGCCGTCTGATAAGGGAAGAGTAGGGTGATGCTTTGCCGTAAGGAAATACACCTTTGATACGTCTTTTTTGATCAGAGAGGCCTGTTCACATTGCTTACCCCAAGATGTAGGTCATTGCCACAGTCACTTTCCTTCTCCTCCAAGTGGACCAATGCTGGTGGGTGGCTTCTGTAGGGTCATGGAAGGACAGAGGCCTGAATGCCGTGTTGTTCAATGTGTGAGATGTTGCCTTCATACCCAGCATCATGTATCAGAAACTAACTGTGTGAGTGTTGTGCCCTGTGTATGAAATTAGTCTAGGTTGGCTACACCAGACTTTTGACCGTTACTAGCACCTCAACAAGTATCAGAGTTGGAATATGAATGAGAAATCTCCTAAAAGCCTCACTGTAGATGGACACTCTTGTGAAAGCAGACAGAAAGAAGCCACTGTGCAAAATCAGTCAAGCTATGCTGTAAAATCAGCTTTTCGATAGTGGTCATTACAGTGTGGCTACCACATTTTGGTCTTGCAGTGTAGACAAGACTGTGAATTGTGTCTTTACCTTGTCCCTGAATTATGTGATAGCCTTTGCTTTTGGTTGGGCTGTGACATGATTTGGGAATGTGGCTTGACACCATCTACACTGCAGAATAAACTGTGTTCCTAGCAGGGTTGAGCAATTATCTCATGAGTACCTTCTCCTCCCCCAGTGTAGACTTATTTAATCTTTTAATGAATCAGCACTTGCCACTAATTGCATTACTTTCATTAATCTAATGATTTCTTAGAAATTTGAAGTGCTTCATAAGCATTAATAGGTACTCACACTATTCTTCTGAAGTAGTATGTTCCTGTAATTTCTATTCTAATGGGGTAAATCAAGGCATAGAATGGTTAATCGCTTTTCAGAAAGTCTCTGGCAAAGCCAGCAATAAAACTGCCAATTGCTTTAGCCATTAGCTATAGTATGTTTCCATGTCTGAATTAATGACGGACTAATAGAATGGAAGACTAGACTAGAGAGGGCAAGAAACTATTTCTGCAAAAGGGTATTTCGGGACCCTTTATGATGAGTTTTCAGCCAAAGCAAGGGGAAGTTGTTTCATGTTGCTATTTGTGAATGAGAACAGTGATATAACTAGAAACCCATGTTAAGATAAAAGTATCTCCACACAAGCTGTTGCAGCAAGAATGAAAAGGACTGGAAAGTAAATGCAGTGCTGAAGCATGTAGTAGATGAGTTGTAAGATACTCTACATATCTTTAAAACCACGAAATTAAAAAAAAAAAAAAATCACCAGCCAAAGCAAAATCTGGTTGACAGAAAATAAGTACCACGTCCAGCATGCAAAGGCCCAGACACAGCAGTATGACATAGAACGTGGTTAAACTCCAGTCAGTGCTTCACAACAGGATGCTGAAAGGCATCAGAAGAGTCTAAAAGGATGTGTAAAGAAACATGGAGATAAGGAGTGAATGAGATTCATCAGTTAGCATTTGGGTTAAGATAAAAAGGTCATTGGGAAAGGGAAGTCTTACCTGATATCAGATACAAGATTTGAGACTGGTTGTTAAAAAGATAATATCTTTTTATGATACCACCCTTGTTACTGGGAATGCTAAAGATGTGCTGGAAACCACAAGAGTAAGGTGGCAGGATTTCTCTTAACCGTCTGATAGATGGAAACAGCAAAGTTGGCTTTTCCTTGAAAGAGCTGGACATCAACAGCTGACATTAGAAGGGGATCAAGATGGAAAATAACCACCAAAAAACCTGCCGTGAATGTGTTCTTCTGTAGCAAAATGACAGATTGTTGTGTTACAGCCAGAAGGGAAATCTCTTTGCTTTGAGTCTGTTTTTCTCTTGAAATGGCAATACTGCAACTGCTGTATTAAATTAAACGCTTCAGTGGAAGGAGAGTGTATCAATCCACCTTTTTGATTTATTTCTTATTTCTGGCAACATCTTAATAGAGAAGCGCATTTTCTTTTTGTTTCAAGCAAAATACATATGAAGAGCAGTAATAAGGTCTTGAGTTCCCAGGGGATGGCTGTGAGACTGGATAGTGTGTCTGCGTCAACCCAGATGTCCTAGGATTAGTGCTGGGTAGCAAACCCTCAGCAAGGCTGCTACTGGTCTTCTCAAAGCAGCCAGATGATGTACATTTGACTACCTCAAAACGTTGGCATCTGTAACTGAAAAGGTATGTAAATTTAAAACAGCAGGGGTTTTCCAGGGTGTTGAAAAGGAGTGGGGAGAGTGGGAGGCAGAGGAGTCGCCATAAATTTTCTCTGGGCACAGAGGCTGAAAATGTTTTGAATGTCTTCCCCGTTAGACTTGCCAGGCTAAGTTAATGGCAAGAACCAGAGGGGCTTTCAGGAAGGCTCTGTGTGGGTGTAGAAAATGAAAACACGTCAAGGCCACGGTCTTCAAATTCATACAACGAATAAGTTCAATAATGTCATGGGGTCTGAAGTTGTGATGTTAATTCCCTTCTTATACAGGAAAACCGCAGTGCCTCTTACTGCTGGGTGTCACATGATGCTGTCACATACCCTTCCCATTTGTGGTGGTTTTGGATCCAGGACTGTCACTGATCTGCCATGTGAACTTCAAACGGCCACTGCCTCTTTCTGTGCCTGTGCCCATTACTAGTCTTCGTCGCTTGTTTATTTGGATTCTGATTGTGTAGCACCTCATACAGTCCAGAAATTAATGCACTAATTGAAGCTAAGATTAAACAGAAACACAAGTCTTTGCAGGATTGAGGTATGTGCAGTCTTTTAGGGACAACTGATGTATTTAAGCAGGTACACCTGTAACACCACAAACAGCATCATCCAAAACTGTGGTGACTGAGGGCTGGGGCCCTCGAGACTACTTAATGATTTCTGATAGCAATTGAGTCTTGCTGTTATCATTTTGTGGGCACTGAACACTCACCAATGAGCAAAACACAACCCCTATAGTAAAGCAGGTTGCTATTGGGAGTTTCATGTGAAGGTAAACTGAATAGCTGAGTACCTCTGTCAAGTCTCTAGGTAATTTAAAGCAAGACAGCTCAACATGTTTGTGTTTTTGTTTTGTTTTTTGTTTTAAAATTTCTGTCCATCCCCAGAGACAGTGGTGTTTTCTTGCAAAGGCATCTTAGAAACTACATCTCTTCCACTGCTGACTTGTCTAGGGCCAGAGAGGCATTTCAACACTGAGGCTGACCCCTTTTGTTTTCAATGTCTTTTGTGCACGGCCTCCAAAATGCACAAGTTTCAGGCTGCTTTCCCCTCAACTCAGCAGAAAATGTTAGCACTGCTGATTTCTGTGACAGAGCAACGGGTGACAAACTGCCTTGTCATTTCAATCAAAGCCACCCACACTTGTCATTAGATTTATCCAGGGTTAAACCGTTCATTACGCACCAGCCTGGGCTACCCGGGGTAGCTGTTTTTCTTAATCTCTTGTCATAACTGTTGTAGGTTGGAGGCAGGAACGAAAGCACCTGCTGGCTGAAGTGACAGCTTTATTCTAGGAGCTGGGGACTCAGCTGAAAGAAAAAACAAATGGGGACATGAATTACTGGTGTCGTGGTTTAACCCCAGCCAGCAACTAAGCACCACACAGCTGCTTGCTCACTCCCCCCTGGTGGGAAGGGGGAGAGAATCAGAAGAGTAAAAGTGAAAAAACTCATGGGCTGAGATAAAGTCAGTTTAATAGGTAAAGCAAAAGCCACGCGCGCAAGCAAAGCCAAACAAGGAATTCGCTCGCTACTTCCCATCGGCAGGCAGGTGTTCAGCCATCTCCAGGAAAGCAGGGCTCCATCATGCACAACGGTGACTTGGGAAGACAAACGCCATCACTCCAAACATCCCCCCCTTCCTTCTTCTTCCCCCAGCTTTATATGCTGAGCGTGACGTCATATGGTGTGGAATATCCCTTTGGTCAGTTGGGGTCAGCTGTCCCGGCTGTGTCCCCTCCCAACTCCTTGTGCACCCCCAGCCTGCTCGCTGGTGGGGTGGGGTGAGAAGCAGAAAAGGCCTTGACTCTGTGTAAGCACTGCTCAGCAACAACGAAAACATCCCTGTGTTATCAACATTGTTTCCAGCACAAATCCAAAACACAGCCCCATACTTGCTACTATAATGAAAATTAACTCTATCCCAGCCAAAACCAGCGCACTGGGTATGCAGTTCAGAAGGATAATGCATTTTGTAGAATTAAGAGTTTGTTTAAAAGAAATTATATAGCAGTTCTCATCTCTTTCCAGTTCCTATATACCCTACTCTTTGCACATGTTTTTCTATGTTCCTCTTTCCTTCTCCCACATGAAAATGCTTTTTAGGGTTGTTTTTGCTAAGAGACTCTGCTGTTTTAATTGGAATATATTCAGCAAAACTCATTACCAATTCTTGTACCAGTTTTTGTTTAAAAATGCAAACATATAAGAAAAGATGATGTAGACCCAGCTGGTATAATCCATTTCACATTGTAACAGCACAACTTCAAATGCATTTTATTTTTAATTTTGTCATGTTATGTCTCTGTGTTAATTGTCTCTAGATTGTAAACTTATTTTTCTTCATCTTGTTTATATAGTGTTAGGGTAATACAGTTAAGTGCCTTATCTCTTGGAAGTGGGAATCTTGTTTTGAATCTGATACTGACTTGCTTTGCCTCCCGCTTACCCTGCAGCTAAGTGGAAATAAAGATTTTATTTATTTATTTATTTATTTTTCATTAAGTACCATGCTACTTGCGGTAAAAAGGCCAGCTATACTCCTGGGATACAGCTACTCCCTGAGTAGCTATGGGAGAAAAGAATAATTAGATCCACCCCCACCCCACCCCCCCCGCTACTGGAAATAAAATGGTGGCATTTGAGTTATTTTGAATAAATGCTCTACATTAGAGTTTTTGATCTGATGAAACTTACTACGGGTGCATTAGACCTTTGATTGAATTTTCATAGTATGTTCAAGTGCTAGGTATAGTGCACATTTTTTTTTTTTTTAATAACTTAAACCACCTAAATTCTGGCAATACTGCCAACTATTTGTTGCTACTGGATAACTTTCAATGACTCAAACATCCTAAGCAATTTCAGTGACCCAAGCTTTAAAACAATATTACCTATTACAGAGTGTTTTCTTATTTCCTCCTAGTTTGGCCAACCCTGTATAGATAAAAGAAGCATTTAGGGTAATTAGTATATATAATTATATATTATAGTATCTTTATAAATTATATACCTATTTTATATTATCTTTTATGTATATTATTGATACATGTATAATATCTCAATATGCTGCATGCTAAAAATAAGTGTATTCTAATATTGTTGAAACTTTCCAAGAGCATTTAGCATGCATCTTGAAGTTGTGCTCTGGGGCAAGTCTTTATGATTATGGCCATTAAAATAAAGGCTTCTTTTCATACAGAAAAGCAGCGTTAGTCACCTGACATGCATCTTTCCCTCGGCGCTCTGAACAACAGGACTTTGATCAGGGAAGTTGCTCTCTGCATGGAGAAATACAGCAAGTAGACTGGAATAGTTTTTAGGAACTTCCTAAAATTTTTCTGTCAGGTACCTGGTTTGTTCAGATCCTAGTATGGTGTGGCAGACATAGGCAGAGAGGTTTTAGAGCTGTTTATTTCAGATGAGCCGTCAGGCATCTGTGCGCAACTCAGCACGGTTACATTTCCGGCACGTTGGACGTGCCTTCTCCCCATGCAGCGTCCAAGCGCTTTGGGGCCTCCGGGAAAAGGGCAAACTGAGGCTGTGGAATACTGCTGCTGTGCAGGTGTCCCGCAAGAAAACAAGTCCAGGGTACCCACAGAAGGACTAAGGAGAGCTAAGCGCCAAGAGAAATCATTACAGCCCCTCTCTTTTACCAGGGGAAAGCTTGTGAGGACTGCTAGGGAAGAAGCGAAGGAGAACAGAGTAACTCCAAAGGATTTATAGCACGGTTGTCAAGAAAAGGGAAGCAGAAGCCACCCCGCGTGAGGGGAGGTGGGATAGTTCTGAGATACAACGGGTGTCACCAGACACCCATTAAATTATTTATAACGTAGCGGCGGGTGAATCTTTTGGCCTGATAACTGTGAGGGGATTGGACCTAGACCTTCCATTGAGATGAATAAGAGCAGTGAGACCTCAATGGTTACTCAGAATCGGGCCTTCTGTGGTTACATGGGATTATGTGGTCATTGATGCCCTGTTTTGAGTTTGTTTGTAATTTATTATTGGATGATTTAAAATTGGAGAGCTTTTCTGTAAGATGTATGTGGAGGGGGGAGAAAGGGGAAGTTGAAGGGGGAGGGAGAACGAGGCAAATATTCTGTAAAAGGTTAAACTACTTGTAGAGACAGCCAAGGTGGGAACAAAAGGGAAAGCATCAGAGGATAAGCAGCAAAGCATAAGATTAAGGGGACAACTGTAGATATGATGGCCCAGTAACTTACCTCTATATCATCCTCTTCGTATTAGAAATGATCCTGGGAACCAAGCTGTGGTTCAGAGACAAGATGCAATTCAGATACTGCTTTGATTGTAACCTCTAAGGCAAAGGTAGAAATGACCTTCCTAAAGTTTTGCTTACATAGATGAGGATGAGGACAGGATCCCAGAGGGAACTCTGGAGTCATCTCATAAAGACTGTGGTGGTTGAATTTCACATAGCATGAAGCTGTGATAGCAGTACCTCCCTTGCAGGTAAGTACAGTTTGAATAAACATCTATGTTGTTTCCCTCCCTTTTAACACTTTCTGTCTCATTAGTGGTATCAAATATGAAACACTCAAGTATCATTAATACAACGACATTGGATCCTGTTCCTTGAGCATGCTGCTAAATTCAGAGGGAGCAGGACGAAAGCCTTAGTCAAAACCAGCATGTGGTTTGTTTGTTTGTTTTTTTTTTTTCTTTCTTCCCCCTGTGATTCTTTTCAGTGCTGAAGGCATAATAAGTTT
Source organism: Pygoscelis adeliae (assembly GCF_000699105.1). Taxonomy (NCBI): domain Eukaryota; kingdom Metazoa; phylum Chordata; class Aves; order Sphenisciformes; family Spheniscidae; genus Pygoscelis; species Pygoscelis adeliae. Next base: position 4,447,800 of record NW_008824791.1, read on the forward strand.
GCAGGGAAACGTGGCTCTTGGAAGGAAGGTGATAGGTGAAAGATGGTAGTTTGGCTTTGTGTTGGAGTGCCCAAGATTGACACTAATCCCTGCCTCGCTATCTGCATAACTAAACTCAAGTCTTGCAAAAAATATTTATCTGGTTCTGCTTATTACAGAACTGTCAATATGTCATATTTTTGTCAAGTATCCTGTGCTTCTGTTTTTGTTTACTTCTGAGTGCAATCTAATCACTTATATAATCCTGACCTTTCTTTTTTTGAAGCATGTACGGTTAGCAAGTCAGTGTCTCTACTGTTTCCACCACATTCTATCAAAATTTGCTTGTACCTTGTCAGTAGCTAATGCCTGCCTGCCTCTACAAATGTTTTCTGCCCTTCTGTAGCAGGTGCACGAGTCCTCACTGCATACGTAGCTTTAGGAGTTGCTGAACACTTAATAATGGTCGCCTGCACTGTCTCTTTTTGACCTCATTGCATCCTCTGGTTTTTGATCTGAAACTTGCAGACATGCTGATGAGCTGGAAAGCTTTTCTGCAGTGGGAAGAGGTGTACTGGCAAACAGGTTGGCCTAAGACTTAGGTGGAAGAAAGTGTTGGTGACAAGAGCTGTTCAGTAAACATCTTTGAGTGTCACAGCATCACCAGGTTATGACTCTGGGGCACAACTTGGGCAGTGGAACATACGTAGCTGCACCGTGGGGACTGAAAACAAGCAGAAGAAAAACCCACGTAGAGTCAGAAAGATGATGACTTCTGTGAACTCATGTGTTTCCGCGTGTGAGGCTGACTCCCGTGGGGTCCGCCATTGCCTTTTATCGTAAACGGTAGCATGCAGCTGAGCTTGTACTTGCCAGGCAGACCTAAGCCACAGAAAACTCAGTTTTGACTTTTTGGTGAACCAGTCGGGTCAAGTCTGCAGTCTGATAGGCCTCTGTCACTTGTATTTTCGATTAAAGGCTAGTGTTACGGTTCTGTGCAATAGAGATGAAGGTGGTATATATCCCAGAGCAGATGCTTGTTGATTAAACCAGAGAAGTTTTTAAGTAAAAGTTATTTCCTTGCCGTTCAGTCATTGAATTTTCTCTATCTGAAACTGCGTAGACTAAATTCAAAAGTCAGGCTGTTACAAAGTTTCACGTATGATTGTAGTGAATTAAGCTGATAAATGCTGATCTTTTAATACCAGTTTAGCAAAAAGATGTTACTGAATCATACCAGAACAAGAGATCCCAAAATAGAGAGACTTAAAACTTTTTTTCTGGAGTTAACTGGAAATCTCTTATCTGTTTTGATTTTTTTTTTTCAAAAGAGTTTCCTTATAACAGCCAGAAGATTCTTTCATTTAGAAAAGACGTATTGTTTGATATAAAAAAAAAAAAAAAGACTTAATGAGAATTAAAAATGAAATATTACATGAAAATTTACATGGTCTTATTTCTACTTCTGATATGTCAGGAAACCAAACAAAAATCATAACAACAAAAATATTTTGGTTTTAACTTTTCAGAAAGAAAATGCTTTTAAGTTGTAATCTCCTCCGAACAGGTACTCTGAGCTGTTGTGCTCTATAAGCATTTAAGCAAAGACAGAGCTCTTTCTTTTTTTTCCCCCTTCTTTCTTTCTTTTTTTTCCCCCTTCTTTCTTTCTTTTTTTTCCCCCTTCTTTCTTTCTTTTTTTTTTTCCTTCTTTCTTTTAATAACTCCATGGATAGAAGTTAGCAGCATGAAGTATTAAAACTGTATTTTTGCCACTTTTTTTAGTGCCGTAAGATCTTGTTTCTTTAAAATAAAAACAACTGCAGTGCTAGCAATGAAAACATCATTTTTATTTATAGCACATTGATAAACGTAGCTTGAACTTTTTAGCATGCAAACTCAGCTAACAGTCTGGGGCACCAGAAGGTATGAATTTCCATCACTAGAGTGACTTAGAGCACACATACCATTTTCTTCAAAGTGCATTGCGATAAAATAGTTCAGCTTTTCAGCTTTTTTGGGTGAGTTATCGGGTTCATCTCAAGGTTGAAAAGGATGTTCAAGCAGGCAATTAACTTACCAGTTTAAGTTAGAGCTTTGGTTTTCTGCTTTGAGGAGGACATAATCTGGGCCCTGGGCAGTTACTTCTCTTTTAGCATAAATGAACACGTCAGGTATGAAATTTAAGACGTTCTTATTTCTGCAAAGAAATATGTTCTTGTGGTAACATGGTATAAATACCAAGTGCAACATAATATGTGCTCACAGTTGGAGACTTTAAGATCAAAAGAAAGTGGAGGAATAATGTGTAAATATTTTTTTAAATAAAATTTATTATTTTAAAGTCTTTTTTGTATACTCTCCTGTTAACAAGTTAGTCCTTTTTATTACAAATGTTAACAGGCTGTACTTTATGTAGTTTATGTACTTTATCTTCTTGTTCTCTGGTGTTCCGTAACTAACTTTTCATGTCTGAGACTCTGCTATCTGTCAAGGCAGTTTTAGGCTAGCATAGTACAGTATTTTGAAGGAGAGATGCAACATGCTCTCCCACAGACACTTTGGTTTTGGCTTATTGATTAACTTCTTAGCTTCTGTGACTGTGGTGACTGGGCTTTAATAAGTTCCCAGAAGGGAATATTATAAATAAACTCTCAGAGAAGGAAGCAAACGGCTGATTTTATAGCTCTTTTCTCCATGCAGTTAAGACACTAAACACAACTCTGTAAAGCACCACACAAATTCTCTAGTAGCCTAAGGTACCATATGCTGAGTTCATTTATTAACCTGATTTTTTTTTTTTTAGCCTCTGAAGAATACAATTCTGACCTGTCATTAATTTCTCACCTGCCTCAAAAAGGTGATAATTTTTCTTCAAACCTTGGCTGTTGTGGTTCATGTGATTGCCTGTATCTTTAGGGTTTTTTCTTCAGAAAAATATATATACTCTTTTTGAACTTTTCAATGACAGAAAAACTTGGAAGTGTGGATGGCAAAGATTCTGATTAGAAAGAAAACAGAGGACGCTGGTGTCCTTGTCATGATCTTGGGGTAGGAGGTATGAATGTAGTTTGTAGCATTTTTGATTGCCTTTGATAACACATGTCCCAGGTAATAGATTGTTGAAATACGTAATAGCGGATTAGCTAGCACACAGGCGTGAGTACTAACATGTCCATGTTGTTTTAAGTGTTAGCATTGTCCCTGACATGGTCTAGTTGGCACTCCAGGAGCGCCCTCAAAGCCTAGACTGTATGCAAGAAAACATCACGCTCTCACCCAGAAAATTACCGGTTTTGGCCAGGGAGAACAGCCCTGTCCCTCTTTATGAGTAGTATCCTTACTGTGTGCCTTGGGCGTTAGCTGTCCCCCTTGCGATCCGGGCATGTTCAGGCATGCTTCCTGAGCTGGAGGCAGGGCTTGCCCACTGATAGGGGTGATTACCACCAGCAAGAACAGGACAGAAAATGCTGAATTGATGAAACAGTTTAATTTTCCACTGTTTTGTCTGTATTGCTTAGGTCTCTTCCTTTTAAATACAGGAGGCAAATTATAAATGAATCTGCAGTACCCTCTCCACTCAAGCGGAAAATATGTTATTGTCTGTTTTTATGAATCCATTTAAAGCTGCTTACTCTTCTTTTCCATAGCTGCTTTCTGACTCTTTCTCCTGCTGTTATCCAGCTTTTTATCGCCCTTCCCCAAACTCCTTTCACTCCTCCTCTACCAGATGCTGATGTTAAAGGAGGCAAGAGTGACACAGCAGTAAAGCCAGGCTGGGTGGATGCTGAAGGTGGTTTCACGCTAGTGACAGGTGCGCTTTTCCAGCGCAGCCCAGAGGGGAAGGAACCCTGCAGAAGGAAACCCCTGGGGAGGTGGGAGCCCTGTGCTGAGACCCCTTTCAAAGGCGGTGCAGCTTTCTCTGCGCTGCGGTCCCCGGCACCCTCCTGTTTGTGGGGGGGAAGGCAGGGAGGCTCTCCTGCAACCAGGCAAAGCAGGGCAGGTGGCTCCCTTCATTACTGAATCTTTTTTTCCTTTCACACATGTGTCTGCCTGACTGAAAGTCACTGGAGTTACACAATTGATTTTTTTTTTTTTTTTTTTTTTGGCTGAGCAGCCTCCCTGCTCTGGTCTGTAACCCACCGAGGCAATGAGAAGAAATGGCTGGGGTGAGTGTATGTAGATATATCTATATATACGCACGTACATGGACACACCACATGCTCCTCGTGTGTGTGTGTGTGTATATATATGCACATACACCCTTGGTATATGGTATTGCATGTATGTTTATGTGAAAGGGAAAGACAGCAAGCACGTTGCACCTAAGTGAAGAGAAAATGGTTCTGGCCTTACCAGAAAGTTTGAGGTGCACATTTAAACTGAGTAGTATCACTGATTTAGCCAAGTCCTGGAAGATGGCATTGGAGTAGAATCCTATTATATCTCTCTTTCTTTCAGTATACCTGTCACTGGCTTATCAATAGTCACTTCAGGAGCAGAATGCTCTGAGGCAACATAAATGCAAAATAATGGGGAAATGGCAAAACCAATGTTGTTGAATTGAAGATATTTATCAAAAGTTCAGTATAGATTTTTATTTTGATTATTCCAACTCTACCACATGTTTGGAATGAAGTGGCTTAATCTTCTTGAATAAGCGGAAAACCTTCAAATACAAATAATTTGTGATGCCTTTGCATTTCTGATTGCAGCTAATACCAGAAGTTCTAAAATACTGCAGCTCTGCAAGCAGTGCTGTATTTTGTGGTTACCTAGAATTTGTATTTCTTATGAGAAAGATATAGCCTAACATCGTAAGACTTGAATTTAAACTTCTGGATGTTTATTCTTACTTCTGAATGACAGAAGCCGTGTTTTATTGGCTCCCATGAGCAAGCAACACAGTATATTCCAGAGAGCACAAACAGGGCTTTTTTGCCCTTTGATATAGTAATGTGACTTATTTTTCACTAAATCTATAAAGTCAGTTATTCAGATTGAAACCTTCCAGTTGCTCATTATGAAGAAGTGGGAGTTGGCAAGAAACATTCAGAAAATTCATGCTGCTATTCTGGGTGCCTCTTATAAAACAGAGGGAGAGAGAATTTGTGTATCGGTGGTTACTCTACATGGATGTGAATTTGTTTTTCCCTCTGGCAATTTCATTTTTCAATTTCAGAGTCAAAGCCACCTTCTGAAAAGATATCTGTATTTTACCTTTTATAAAAAAAGAAGGAAAAACAACCTTATAGTCTTCCCTTTCTGTCAGCCTGTCGAGCAGCATTTGCACTCACGCTGCCCTGTTGCGCCCCGAGTCTGGTTGTGCAACACAAGATCTTTTAGTGTGGTTTTCTTCTCCAAGCTCCCAGGATGTGCTGACAGCCAAATTCTTCAGCTCAGGCAGCAGAGGTCCAGGATGTTGGATGTCGAAGCATTCGGTTCTCTCTGCTGAGCTCTCCAGGCGTGTCCCATTTTATGGATGAATGCAACAACTCCTGCAAAGGCAGCCACGTTTTGAAAACAAACAAACAAACAACCCCTTGCCACCACCATCTTGCTTATAAGAAAAAAAAGGCGCGTTGGTGTATAAGATTGCGTCATATGCGTGTTGCCGTCAGGGTACCAAAAGGGCTTTCTTTGGAGCCAGATGTTTCAAAGGAAAAGTAGTCCCTGCGTATGCTGTACCATGCTGTGTAGTGGGGTTGACGCTACGCCTGTGTGTGTTTGGTTGAAAACCTATGCAGTCTTTCTCTGGGGTCTGACACTCAGCAGAGGTGGGACGTTAATTCCAGAAGTTACTGCTGCTTCTTGCGTCAGTGGGGTTACCTATCTGATCGTTCACAGAGTTTCTCAGAGGATCGCTTGCTTGCTCCAGTCTCCTTAAAGTCCGAAGTTTGGGAAAAGGATGTCTGTGACCCAAATTTAAGGAAAATACTATGTTGGTGTTGCCCTGTTTTAGTCAAGCACTTCTTTTTGTACTCCCTCCTGTAAAAAGAGAGGCTGAAAAGCCCTGAAATTACAAAGCCCTCTCCTACACTTACTTTATTTTGAGGTAACGATTTCTAGCTCGGTTACAGCAGCTTTCAGCTACTTTGAGCAAGTGCTGTCTCAGACGCACCTGGTATTGCCTGTCTTTGCTAACAAAAGTCTTAGATGTGTGTTTGCTGGGGCGGGTGTGTAGGGGGGTAGATTTGTATCTGTCTAAGGGAAGCGTAATGTCTCGCTTTGAGGCTTCAAAGGGGCTGGGGTGTGCGTGAGTGAGGGACCATGAGCTCTGTTTCATCGCTGCAGCTTATAAGTGAAAGGCACTTGGTGGGCATGGATATTGTGGTTGCTGTCAGGCAAGCAAACGTGGCCTCCCCATGATTCTCTCGGAGCATGGGAACAAATCTGTGTAAAAAGGATGTTCAAGCCATTTCATAATCAGCTTCATAGCCAGGTTTTGGAAATACTGTAAGGGCTGCCAGAAATCAGTTGTCTTGAACAAGGAAGAAAGGTTGAAGAAATGGAATAGAAAAAAATAAACTTGACGTTACTGATACTAGTATGTCCCAAGAGACAAAGAGGATGGAGACTTCTAAAAGAAGCAGCCAGCCTGTGTTGTGGCAATGGAGCGCAGTGGGTTGTGCAGTGCTGGAGGGGAGCAGACGCAGGGAGCAGGTTCCCTCCCTTGCTGACCTATTGGCAGGTGAAAGTAAACCGGAAAAATCACGGGCGATCTGCTGGGCAAACAGTTCCTGAGGAGTTCTGAAATGGCCTGGCTGGCCTGACACTGGTGTCATGCAGCGTGCTAGGGAGAGCTGCTCTCTGTGGGAAACGATGGGGGATTTTCTGAGGCTGCACCAGGATGCTGCAGCAAGGTGTTGGAGCAAGAAAATGCGTTTAGTTTTCTGGAAGTATGGCATCAAGCCCTGATTTGTGTGGTCCACACTGAAACACAGACCTGATCCTTTCTGATCAAGTACAGCATATCTAGAATATAAAAGAAGGGCAAAGAGAAGTCATATAGGGTCTATAGTATCGTACAGTATCTACAGAGAGAAGCATATTGCTGTTAACAAAATCTGATAAAGGGACGATTAGTGGTCGGGATGGAAAGCTGTAACATAGAGGTGAGCAAGTTGGATAGGTGTAAGAAATGTGATTTATCTGTCTGCAAAGAATAATAAAGTAGTCATTCTCTACTTAACTATGGCTATAAAGCTATTATTAAAACCAGCCTGGAGAGTGTCTAGTGTGCAATGCTCAGGGGGGCAGCAAGCATAAAAGGGTGTCCTTGGTTGATGTCACGGCTCTGTGTTTCTGTTCATCTCTGAACTATCCTGATCAGCACTAAGAATGTCATTAAACTGCAAGTGCTTTTTCATGCTTAGAAGTCCTATTTTATCTAACTTTTTACAGTACAGAGTAATTTTAAAGAATAGGAGAAACACTGAATAGTCTGTAGGTCACTATAGAAAATAATTTCATGAAGTCAGTTTAATAGTTTTCTGTCCTTTTCCACCGTTAAGATTGTCTGCATAAAATGCGCTCTTTCTCAGCCTTTTGACAAGTACTCAGGAGGTTTGTGCATCAGTTCTTTGGGTAGGATCGTTCTGATTTCAACACATTATAATAATCTCAATGCTTGTTCTATAGACTTCCATTCCTGTGTAACCTAATAAGGTTATAAAGTAAATTTTTAAATAAAGTCAGACATGATTTTGCTGAAACTGCTAGGGTTCTGCTCTTTTGACTTAGAGTGGTGTATTTGCGATTTGAAGAACTTGGATACAAACAACTGGGAAAGTATTGCCAAATTCTCTATAATATTGCAAGCATCATGCGGAACCGACTTCTTTCACTTTTACACGTCTGCTCAATAATAAAAATAAAATACCATTCCTGACTGAAAATAAGTATATTAATTTTGCTTCATCAGCTGCAAAGTGAGTAATTATTGAACAAAATGGCTACCCATTTTTTCCATGAAAATGCTGGTGTTATCACCCACACTAGAATATGCACAAAACATTTCTGTGGTAATCAGTAAAGTCGGTCAGGGTTTCTGAAAGTCAAAAGAGTTCACAAGTTGACCCACATGTGTTAATAACTTTGATTAGAGCTTTTATTATCAATTTCAGCACTGATAGGTAACTGCATGGATGGTAAAATTTAAGCTGCTGGTATGCTAGTAGAACTCGATCATTCATCTACTCTGTGTTTGCAGAAGAGGAATATGATCATGATTAGAAGCAAGTCTGTATGCAAACAGACAAATGTAATTCCTTCACTAGAATTGCACTAATCTGCTCGGATAAATTCAAATAGCAGAGATTATTTTGTTTTTAAAATATAATTTACTGACACTTCATAAAAAAATTAAAGTACAACTAATATTGAAATACGATTTTTTTTCATCTTAATTATTCAGTTATGCCTTGAATTACAAATTGGTTGTGCATGAACTCTAACTGTGCCTGATATCTGGTATCGAGTTATTCTGCAGATAGCATAGCCAGCTGCAGAATTTAATGTAATCTCTTAAAAGCTGCGGAAATACTAATCTCTGAGCAGCCTACCTAGAGGGTATTTCTAAGCCGTAGTCAGCAGAGAATTTTAAGTGAAGCAGGATATTGTGTGATACTTTATTTAGCTTTACCTAGGTTATAAATCTGACCATAAAACTGTCATTCATTTACTGCTCCTAAAGAGTACATAATAATTTTGCCTAGGATTTGTTAAGTATTTTTTTGCCTTATATGCTCCCAATATTACAATAGTTAGTGCTAGAAATGTGATAGGGAAAAGAGAAGAAATATTGCTTCCAAGCTGGTAAACTATGTCTTAAACCCGTAGGGTTTGGATCACTGATTGTTAACATGGTAATAAAATACCTGAACAGATAATATCTCTGTCCCAGGTGGTTGGACTTTTTCTTTTTTAGGGACTTTAACTATTCCAATCATAAACTCATGAGGCCAAGATACATAACGGTGGGGCACTGGAGGAGGCTTATAGCAGGGAAATTTGGCTTTAGGGGGCTTATGGCACTAGTTTGGTAAAATAAAATTATCTTAGGTCTATGCAGTTTTGCTTATTATTTCTCTGTTGAAATTTTCTTCAATGTTTTCTCCAGCATATGAAATGCAATGTATTTCTTTAATTTAAAACTATGTTTGCTCCTTTATATCTATAGCTATAGCTGTATGTAGATCTGTATGTATGTTTTCAATTTAGATAAAAAACCACTGTGTGACAGTGGATGCCATCATATTCTAGCAATTTCAGGTGACTGCATGGAATCTGCTAGGTAATGACCTTTTTTGTCATGTCCAGGCTGAAAATTGACTGACAGGATAAATAAGTACATAGTGAATTTTTCCCCATCGTTTTTTGCGAACCAGTTTTATATTCTAAACGATATCAGGTAGAGCAGGTTATAAAGCCAGACTTCTTTCGCTTCATGCATGTGGACTTTTCTCTTAGACCTTTGTATCTCGTGCATGTGCTGTGCTCTTCCTCAGTGAAATTGTTTGGAGAGTTAGATACATGCACTTGGTCCTGTGCAATGAGCTGAACCATCTGGTCCTTCCTGACTTTTTTTGCCTTGCAGTAAATCATTCTAATGTAGTTCTTGTCATGGACTTTGAGTAAACCATTGCTAATTTTGTTAATAAAATAGAAATACATGCTTTGGGGTGTAGTAGTATAAAATAACACTGTTTAAAGTGAAGGGTTCAGAGACAACTATTTTTTTTTTTCTGGCCTTTGATGCGTAGGCATATGAAAATGAATTGCAGAAGAACCCATTGTAAAGTTACTCTGAAAGCAGGGCAGAATACAGCAAAACTAAAGAGTAAAGAAAAGTTATTTTCCAGAAAAAAAATTATAAAATCATAGCTCCCCAAACTTAAATTTGTTACAGTAAGTGAAGATTTCTTGTATAATGAATACTGTGTTAGAAAAACCATTTGTGTCTATCTTTTAATTATTGCTTATCACTACATGTTTCTTGTGTGTCCTTGAAAGTATGTGCATGTCTGCATGGGACTAAACCTATTCTCACTGAACTAAATGGCCTGTGCTGACTTCTGTTGAAATCAATGGTGTGGAGAATGAATTCACCCCATTACAGAATCTGAACTGGGCCATTTATTTACATTCACTTGTGCTTCTTCCTCCATTTGGATGCAAAAAACCTGAATATAATCCTCTTGAGTGCTATCCATTTGAATAGCTTTACTTTTTTGTCTGTAAAGCCAGGGTAACTCCTCCAAACAGTTTTCAAGGGATAGATTGAAATTATTAATGCACATCTAATGGCTAATTTGGTGGGATAACACTTTACTTAATGGGATTGATTCCATGCTCGCGTATACAAGAACATCCTGGAGGCACAAATGAGGCTTCTACAAAGCACCTCTGAGTAGCATTTGTCCCTAGTACCTTCCCTCTTCCCCTCTATCATATAAGGAATACACACTAAATCCGGATGTGAATGAATTACAGATTAATCAAAGCTAATCTCAAAAAAGCATTCGTATTAGGGGAGAACAGTGTTTTGTTTCATACAAGCCCATGCATTATCTGGGCAGCCCAGCTTTATGTTACGTATTTTAAGTAGTACAATATACAATAAACAGTTCTGTGGCAACAAGAAATTTTAATGGATAGAAGTAGAATAAGGATTTTTCATAGAGAGTACATAGCAAAAGTAAATGTAATGCTAAGGATCCTTCTCATGTTTAGGAGAAAATTTGTTTCCTGTGGGCATTTGATCATTTGGCAATCTTTCACCCCATCCAACAGTTCTGTAACGGCACTTTCCAACACTGTGCTTCGACTAAAGCTTCCCTGAGCTCTGAGTGTTATGAAAAATGGAGCTCATATATATATTTCCTTTGCATTCTAACGCTGTCTAGGCTGCACATAGAAAATAAACAAACACAGTTTCCAGGCAGTCTTTTTATCTGTCTGCACATCTCGGAGGCTTCCCAATAAGGCTTTTTGTGGGGAGAGAGGGGGTGTTTAAAGTAAATATAATTTGAAAATTTTCATCCGTTTTAGAAGCAGCATTAAAGACCTTAAAAGAAACATGTTTTATGAGATTGACAAGCAATTAGATCAGTGTACTGATCGTGCAATGCATAATTCTACACTTACAAAATTAGTTAGAGTGAGAAAAATCAGAGTGAACATAATATCCCATCTTAAGTAGCTGTTCCAGGTATTTGCTCTAAAACTCTAAGGTATGAACAGAATTGTTCTGTAAACTATATCCAGTAAGCGGCTGAGAGCTACTTGTCTACATTAAGATGCAAGGAATTAAATACAAGGAATCTAAACGCTCTAGAAATAGCTATGACATTCCTCCAGGAAAACAAAACAAAACAAAATCCAGTCATAAACAGCAAGGTGGGATTTCTGTGTGCAGTGTTTCTGGAAAATCTTTTCCTGAAAAATCCTGAAGAAAAACCAATAGGGTGAATTCAGTGCTGTAAATTAAATTAGTTTAGATCGCTGATGATAGCTCACCTTCCCAGGTTCCTTATACTGATTTACATAACCTAGACAGAGCTTTTCAGAAAAGGGCCCCTCTTTTTCTACATGCTTTACAAAGTATGATGCACGCATACTAAACTTCATAAATAAGATCAGCATTGTAGCTTATAGCAACATGCGTGTTCTTATTAGCCTTGTTTCCTAATGAGATCAACCTTATGTAGTCACTGTCTTTACCAGTTGGCCCGTTTCCACCAAATTTAACAGAGGGGTTAAGGTATCAATAGGCAATTAAGTTTCTCCAGGTTTCATGAAGACTGATGGCTGGATGGAGGGAGAAACTCAAGGCAGTGCCTGTGTAGCAGCGGCACAAGCTCAGTGGTGCCTAAACCAAAACGTGTTTGGTTTAGGCTGCCGTTGGCTGGCTGATGGGCCTCCACAGCAAATACCACTGCTGGGCAAGGCTGGAGTTGTGTGACCTGCAGGGACATGAGGGTGGAAGAAGGTGTAAAGCATGTTCAGAGACGCTGGGATTTTTTTTTATAGTGTAGGAATAAAAACGGAGGGAGAAGAGGAAGCAGAGATTTGGATCTGGGGATATAAAACAGAGAATGCAAACTAGTATGATGAATGATTTCAATAGCCTTTCCCCCCCCCCATTTGTGCTGACTTTGTGTCTATAATTCAACTTGTTCTTGGTTTAATGCAAATACAGATCAACCTCTGAAATCCCATCTCTATCATAGGTGCTTGATGGTATAAAACTAATAGATCTTGCAGTGTTCGTTTTGGTGGACTGATGTCTAACTCTAGTACTCACTCTGGTGGATTGACTGTTACTGTAGAATATTGCCATTTTTTTTTCCTTTACAAAAAAGATCTGCAAAAATCCCAGTGTGTTAATGTTCAAATACTTTCTTCTTCTGCCCCTCTGAAACAAGCATGTTCAAGAACTATATGAAATCTCAGCGTCTTTAGTGTGTTCCTGTCGTCATCTCGTCCTTTTTTCAGCATGCAGAACATGAGCTGGTCACTTCGTCACTAAATGCTTGCAGGAATCGATGGAGATTTCCTGGATAGAGAGAGTGCAGAATTTGGCCTGTGCTTTTCAGACAAGCTGATCCAGAGCATTGCTATGGCTCACTAAAGCTTTTTGCAATATTATCTGTAATTATCGCTAGCAAGTGAACTCTGAAGTTGAGCCTCTTTTGGAAAATGATTTTATGTTACTAATAGGTCTGCGATGTAAGCTTAAATACAGAGTGGTCACCTGGACTGTCAACAACATAGAACACTGGAAAATTCAAAACTGCAAATAAATGCATGCTTTTCCAGAAAGCCTACAATGCTGAGGGTTTTCTGCTTTACAAAAAATGTAATTTTAATACCCATATTATACATCCACAACAGAAATCGTGATTTATTTTTTTTCCTAACCCTGCACCATTATATTCTTAAACTTGGTGTTCTTACTAATTTTAGATAGCTTTGCTTGGAAGCTCTCATATTCCCTTTCAGCACAGTAGTTATGTCCAATGAACAACTGGAAAAAATATTGTTAATACAACAGAAATTAACTACCAGAATAGATATCAGGCATGACTGGAGACTTTACTTAATATTTGCAGAAGTAATTTGATGGCTAACAGATACCTCTGTTAACACTTCTCATTTGTTAGTGATGATGTAGAGATATATTTTAATGTATATATCGAATACTGGAATTAACTTGATAAACTTTAATATCAGTTGCATGGACTGTAGATATGGATAAAGCATACTTGTTTACTTTTCATCTCAGTCACAAACACTGACATAGGAAGGTTTGAACTCTTACTGTAAATATACAGGAAATTTTCTTTGTGATGAGAGCTTGGGGTCCTTTTTCTTTCCTTATTTTGCTTTTTCCATAAGTCTGTCTCTCCATAGAAAAGCAATTAAGAAGGTACTAACTCCTAGTTTCCGAGATTTTGAGAACACTTCGTATTTTTGACAGTTAAAATATTACTTTCGTTATTCTTATGGGTGGCAAAATAAAGGTATTGTGTAAAGTCAGTAGAGAA
>NW_008824791.1:4461431-4467967 GCF_000699105.1 Pygoscelis adeliae
CCCCCCCCCGGAATGCATTGCTTTTTAACAGTCCTTAATTCAGTCAAAAATCTATATATAGGATCTTCATATTTGCCCGTTCCTACCTATGTATGAGAAGGTACGTCTCAAAATATAGCCCTTTTTTTTACTTATCCTGTAATGCAATCTGAGATAAGGTTTTCTAAAATTGGGTGCGGTCCCTCAGGTGGTTTGTAATAAATGTGGTGATGGAGGCGTACCAGCCACAGTTATATCACTTGACAGAGGAACACAGGCATCAGCAGTGAGGTGTTAATGGGGACATAAAGCCATGCCCCTGCGCCCCACTTGCAGATCCATGACTAATGCCGTTTCTCTTTAGCAGTGTTTTACTTTGCCAGAAAATTTTAGCTGTATAGTTGCTACATGCTATGAATCATAGAATCATTAAGGTTGGAAGAGACCTCCAAGATCATCGAGTCCAACTGTCAACCCAACACTACCATGCCCACTAAACCATGTCCCTAAGCGCCTCATCTACCCGTCTTTTAAATCCTTCCGGGGATGGGGCCTCAACCACTCCCCTGGCCAGCCTCTGCCAATATTTAACTACTCTTTCAGTAAAGACATTTTTCCTCACATCCAATCTAAACCTCCCCTGGCGCAACTTGAGGCCGTTTCCTCTCGTCCTTTCGCCAGTTACTTGGGAGAAGAGACCGACACCCACCTCGCTACAGCCTCCTTTCAGGTAGTTGTAGAGAGCGATGAGGTCTCCCCTCAGCCTCCTTTTCTCCAGGCTAAACAACCCCAGCTCCCTCAGCCGCTCCTCATAAGACTTGTTCTCCAGACCCCTCACCAGCCTCGTTGGCCTTCTCTGGACACGCTCCAACATCTCAACATCCTTCTTGTAGTGAGGGGCCCAAAACTGAACACAGTATTCGAGGTGCAGCCTCACCGGTGCCAAGTACAGGGGCACGATCACTTCCCTGCTCCTGCTGGCCACACTATTTCTGATACAGGCCAGGATGCCGTTGGCCTTCTTGGCCGCCTGGGCACACTGCCGGCTCATGTTCAGCCGGCTGTCGACCAACACCCCCAGGTCCTTTTCCGAACGCTCCCATGTGCGAAAATGTGAACGCTCCCAAATTAGAGGAAGGACATTTCAGAGGTGGAAGAAGCAATTCCTTCTTTTCTCAAGGGGAATTCGTGAGGGTCTGTGGAGTTAGGGTTTGTTCTGAGACCCTTTGCTGAAGGGCTCCGTCGAGGACCCAGGCAAGGTTTGTTCTGATATTTCCATTTTGTGATAGCTCGTCCGTTGGTTCTTTATGAGGCCTGTGAAATGCTTCACGTTCAGTGCTGTTTTCAGAGTGGAATGTTCCCCAATGGCATTATTATTATTATTGCTAAGCTTTGGTGAGCAATGCTGCAAAAAGAATATGCAGGAAATTAATATTAAACCAAATCCTTAATCAACCTTTGTCTTTACTCGGTACGTAACTGCTGTTGCATGGGTTTTTTGTCTGTGCGTGTCCTAGCAGAGCAGGACATGACATGCATGGCTCTCCGTTAAGTGGGTCAGTAGCAGGTGACTGAAGGCCTGCTCTGAAACTTCTCTCTCTGCGATGCGTGTAGCTTCTACAATGTATGGAGCCCCAGCCGTTGGGGCCGGTATAACCTTCTTCCTGCCTGATAACCTGAGGCAATTACGCCACTGCCTCTGTAAGATGATTTAACTGTTTCTCTACTTGACACCAAGCTTCACTAATAATTTCTTCACCCTCAGAAGCTTTCTTGCAAGTGGATGTCTATACAGGGACTGCAATGAAAACATCTTGTGACTTTGCAAGTTTTAAAATGGTCTGCTCCCAGTTGTCCTGCAGGATGAGCTAAAGTAAACCTTGCAACCTTTCTGCAGCTTTGCATATGTCTACCTTCCTTATGATTCAGTCGTGATATTTATCTGCTGAAAAACATTATATGAGGAATGTGTTGAAAACCTTGGATGACAGCCACCTGGGTTTTGCAAAATGTTGCTATAAGCTTAACCTAAAAAAGTGGATGGCTTTCATTATTGGGCGTTTGGTGCCCTTCCTGACACTGGCTCTTTTGGCATGGGTTAGATCTGGTGCTGTCAGTGAGCTTAGGTGGAAATTGATCCTGGAGAAAGGAAAGGAAAACTGGTTTCACCCCAGTAGGATTAGCTGTGATGACTGTACGGTCATAGCTTTGAGCGTACGTCAAGGACGGCTCCTGTAATTGTCTCGGCTTTGGTCTGTGTTGGCTGCAATGCAAGGAATTGCTCATGGGGTGACTTATGTCTGTAAATATCCTTGTAGCTGCGATTCTTCCTCTAGCACTTCCACCCTTAGCTTGCATCGTTGTGATGGAAAAGTTTTCTACTTCTCGTCTCTGCTTGCAGCTGATCAAGAGAGTTGCAGTTGAGCTCAGTCTGAGACAAAACAGCCCTGTTAAGTCTCTTGTTGGGCTTGTGCATCTCTGCACTTAGTTTGACACGAGCTGTGAAATCAGAGTAGTCCCTCCCTGCACTAACACTGAGACAAGAAGAAAACACACTGGGAAGTCTGTGCTTGCTGACTGACTCTGAATATTTTGTGCACGGATATTTCTATTACTTTATTACCCAGCTAGTAGAAAGCCATTTCCTGCCAATAGTGATAGCCAGCATAAGCTTAATGACTTTTGGAAGTCTGAAACTAGGATAAAAGGGAGTGGGGGGTGCCTTATAAATCTCCCAGTTGGGAACCGTTCTTCATGTTATCAGTATATTTGATTACTGGAGCTGTCGGCAGTGAGCTAGCTGCAAGCTGTTTAGCATAACCATACTTCCACCACTTTTTGTAAAATCTAACTTAAAAGTGCTCATTTAACGTGCTAGGGAAACGTCTGCCACGTCTGTGAGGTGCTCACTGAACACAGAAACACATCTGATTGCAATCAACAGCATCTTGTGTCTGACTTAAGTGTCTCTTTTCTTCAGCCTTGCGGCATGTAGTCTCTCTGGGATTCCCGGTGAGCCAAGATGTGTAGACTGAATTCTTTTAAGTAGTCCTCCATCATGTGCATTGGGTTGTAGAAGCTAAACATGAAAAGGCCACCTAATAGTAAATCAGTCTGGGGTGAGTTACTGTTGTGGGATGCACAGACAGAATTGGTAGGGGAAGGGAAGGGGTAAGTGACCTAGAAACAACCATTTGAAAAATGAGTCTTGCCTCTTGGGACACTTAACACCAGATTGGATTAGACAATAGAAAATTTACAGTGGGGAACATCTTTTGCATTAACTAGATTAAACTTCTGCTATCCCTGATGAAGATGGGTGTAGTAAAAGCACGTGTCTAATCTAAAGCCCATACAAAAGCTGAAAGAGCTGCACGGCTTGCATCTGTCACCTGAGCTTGTTGGATATCCAGGTTCTGCAATCGCCCTACACATGGTTTGCTGTCTCTAGGAGGCAACATCAGGTTTGCTTCAGGAAAGCCCTTTGCACCAAGTTCTTGCAAAACTGAGAAGTGAAAGCAGTTGCTTTTTCTGAGAATGACTGACTGTTTTGATGAAGCAAGGAGTCCCCTTCCAGAGATGAGCAAGGCACTCCTCTCCTTTCTGTTTCTGACGAAGCTCTGGAAGGATTTGGAGGGCAAAAGATCGCCTTATTTAATGATACATTCAAAGTTAATCATCTTCACCTTCAGACCATTTATTGTTGTTTTCTGCACACACTGGGTCCTTTTTCCACAAATCACACAGCTGTTGGAAATCTTCCTGTCTTGCTCCTGTTACAGCACCCTGGATTTTTTATTAGAGTCTTTATTTCATGATGTGCTAGAAGATGTTTGGCCCTTTGTGGCATTATAACCTTTTCCTTCTTTTTAATCTATTTCTTCCCAAATAAGTCAGAAGGAAAATCGCATTATTTGAACTTTGTGATAGTGCCTACCTGAAAGGGATCCTATATGAAGGGCTCACGAGGATCCTAAAGCACCTTAACTTGACCTCATGTTTCCATAGTGCTAACATAAAAAAGTGGAAGTTAATGACTTGAAATGCTTTCCTTTTTTAAATGTAATTATTCTGGTTGCCTAACGTCTGGTATTGTAACCTGAATCCTGATCATATCAGCAGTTTGCTCCTTGGTTTTAAAGCTGAGGACAGCAGCAAACCATAATGTTGAACTTCATGGGCACAACCTTGTGCTTTTGGCCATGTTGTGTTTCATAAATATGTGATGGTGTATTGATGAAAAATACAAGCGTCTTCCTTCGTGCTAAAGGAACTGTGAGGAAAAAAAACCAAAACAGTAATGTAAACAGCTTTTAACTCTTTTGCCAAGGCAAGTAGCTGGTATGAAAAGACGAACATGGATATTTTTTCAGGCAGCAAGCTCAATGGCATTTTGCTGTGGTGGGGTTATTGTATCTTCCTGTGTTAAAAGCCTGCTGGCTTTCCTTGGGTGTCTTGGTTTTGCAGATAAGGTAGTGGGGAAGTTTTATGTTGAAAGTGTTACTTGGCCCTGTAATCATAATATAATTTAATGATCAACAGGACTATCTTTAGCCTTTGCATAAAGGGAGAAACCTCCTGACTTCACATACTTGGTTTGATGCAAGGGATGTCTTTCACTTCACTCATTTCTGTTAACTGGCTACCATGCACATCATACCTGTTAATATACCATGCCTGGTGTAATCCAGGCCTTTTCTTCCCTCAGTTGCTTTTGCTCAGATTTTTCCATTGATGTGCCCAAACAACGGCATGGAGGAGCCTCTTCCTTCTGTGAGGGAAGGAGGATTTGGCCTCTGTTTCTTCAGTCTTGGAGTGTCCCAGGATTGTTTATTATTTATATCTATGAGTAAAAACCATAAAAATATATAAATATAAATCATGAAACCCAGGATAGATATGTTCTTTATGAACAGAATTATCTTTCATGATTTTAGGTGGCTAACTTTTAGGCATTTAGTCTGGGCTGTCTCTTCAGATGCAAGCCTGTATGCACTTGAAGTGAAGCACCATGCGGTGTGCTTGCCTCTCTTCCCTTTCTGCCCCGAGCCCAGGCAGCTATCTTGGGTTCAGCATCTTGCTTTCAGACAGCAGCAGCGAGGCAAGATCCATCAAGCCCAGCCTTTCCCTGCGTTCGATCTCTGTAGAGAAAATCTGGTGGGCACCTGATGTGCAGCATGGTGGCGGTGGCACCCGCAGCTGTGAAAGTCTGTCCTCCGGGAGGGTCTGGAAACACAAACCTGCAGCAAGAGGTTTTTGGAAGATAAGGGGTAGAAGTGAGGTGAATTGCATGCAGCGACCGTGAGTCCCTCGGATCACTGCTGGTGGAGGACGGTGGCGTCTGAGAAATGCTGCCTGCTTCGCCCTGGCCTATAGCTGTGGCAGCTCTTGGTTGTTGTGAAAAGGCACTACAGTTTTTGCCTTTAAACACCTTCATATGTAACTGCAGTTGCATCAGTAAATCTCTCGTGCTGTGATTGGTTTTCATGGGCTTCACTGAGAAGCTCAGTTTTAGGGAAGATAAAACTCTTCATTTATAACTGCGTTACTGAATTTTGGTAACCCCTAAAAATAAAACTTTTAAATGAATCACTTAATGAAGGCCATGGGAGAGAGAAAATTTTATGGTGGACAGATTTGATCTGAATGTACAAGTAGTTCAGCTTTTACGGTCTGTATTTCTTAAACTATTACCAGGAATCATGGTCTAACTCAATCCAGATGCACACTAAAAATGTCAGCGGGGGAAAATCCTATTTAAAAAAAAATGCACCAGTGTGTTTCAAGGGTCCAGGCCGTGTTTCAGTGGTTCCCTTCAGCAGATCCCTGTTGGGACTGGCTGCATTGGGCCAGCCCTGGGGACCCGGCCCTGGGCAGCCTCAAGGTGCAGCATCCACTGATCGTGCCATGTTTTGGAGCAGGATGGATGTGTCTGGATGTGGGTTTTGGGACTCCCCAGCTATCTCCAAGCCTGGAGCAGGGGAGCGGCTGGCAGTGCGTGCAGGCAGTGAGTGGGCAGGTGGCTGCAGATAAACCCACGGCCATGTGCAGGAAAGCTGGTGCTGGGCCTCAGCCCGGGGGGCTGAAACTGCTCTCCGAAACCACACCACGCAGGATGGGCTGCCGCGCAGTGCTCTCGAGGCAGGCGCCCGCAGCACGGCCTCCCTCGCTGGCCCCCGGGCTTCCTCTCCTTCAGCTGCTGGGCTTGCTGTCGGTCTGTTGCTAGAGCATTTTTTCTCACTTGCATGTCACTAGCAGTTGGTGTGAATTGCCTTTTTTTTTTTTTTCTCCCCCCCCTGCTCCTACTTTAAAAAGTAAAAGGCTTCAGGGGATTGTTGCAGGGGTGCTGGCAGTGCTGCTCCAGGGGCATGAGTGTGGAGCAGGATGAGGGAGGTGTGCCAGCCCAGGGTCCAGGCGTGTGTGTGCACGGACCTGCAGCGGCATGAGAGAGCGCCCGGGCATAGAGGAGGGCAGGGCTGCATCGCTGGGTGGGAGGAGAGAAGACGGGAACAAAAGTCCAGGCTTTGGAAGAAGGAGGTGCTGGGAAGAAATTTTTC
>NW_008824791.1:4467985-4472558 GCF_000699105.1 Pygoscelis adeliae
AAGAGTCCCAAATGTGGTGGTAGGCACCTGGGGTTTGGGATTGAGAAGGGCTGACAACCTTGTCACGAAATGCAGCAGTGCTCCCCTTACTGACTCCGTCTCCTTTCCTGCCGCCTCATCTGCTATGGCTCTGCCAGTCCTTACTCAGCCTCTGTCAGCTCCTTGTACAAAGCTTTCCATAGCTTCTCCTGTACAAACTCCTAAAAAAAAAAAAAAAAGTAATTACCTCATGCTGTAAGTTGCATAGTTTGTTTCTGGTTTTCTTTAATATCCTGGTGGTCTGTGAGTAAATGTTATCCCCGCTGTGCAATGGGAGATCTAACTGTGCAGCTACTTGCATAGGAGCACATCGTGAGGAAGAGTAAGTACAAACTTTCTAATTGTTATTCCTTCAGAACTTGCTTCCCTGCCAAGCAAAAGCACCACTTTGATCTCATCCTTAAGCTCTTGTGTATTTGTGTACCTAGATGTCGACTTGTGCCCCAACTCCTTTTTGATGCCTGGAGAGAGAGATGGTGCTTGTCTGAGCCACGTTTCAGCAGTAAGCTTGACATCATTTACAATGCAACGTAACTGTATTCGCCGCCGGCCTGTGACTTGACATTAGCTGTGCCGTGTGCCTGTACTTAGCCATCTTGCTTTAAAACCCTGCTGTATTTTACTGGACTGCTGAAATTTGGACTAGTAAAACACTGGTATATGAATATCGAAAAGATGCTGTGCAACTCACAGTAGGCACTAGGTAATCTGTAAGGTTAACAGAGTGGGAATTATCAGTGAAATGTTAATTATTTGTGCTTTGCTCTACATGAGGCAGCTAAGTGTGACTGCTCCCTCAAGCCTGGCAGGCTTGGCTCTGCTCAGCTCCCATCATTAGCCCATCCACTGCAGCAGTGCGACCTTGGCCTCAGCCCCCCAAACCACGGCTCAGGGCTGATGAGGGGCAGAGAGTACATTTTGGTGGTGCCTAAGGGACTGGCCTTCTGTTTGTGCATGTTATGCAAATATTGAAGAGGCAGTAACCCCTCCTCTAGCGATTTAAAAACCTAAACTGATCCTGTTCACATGAATAGATGCTAACTGTTTTAACTGCTACTTGTTCATTACACTTCCTATCTCTTTGACCTTTGTTTCAATAGGCTTTGTATCTTTTGTCTTTTTTCCTCTCTCACTTTCTAATCCAGAAAGCTGTTGCAAGGG
Organism: Pygoscelis adeliae; assembly: GCF_000699105.1. NCBI lineage: Eukaryota > Metazoa > Chordata > Aves > Sphenisciformes > Spheniscidae > Pygoscelis > Pygoscelis adeliae. The sequence continues at coordinate 4,469,186 of NW_008824791.1, forward strand.
TTATTATTTAGAAAGTGCTTTATACCTTTTTTTTTTTTTTTAAAGAACACAGAAATCAAACATATTAAGGTAGGAAAAGACATGAACTAATTCATTTTCTTGGTTTGTTTCTAAACGTTGGACTTTATCATTATCTCAATACATATTTTTCCAGGAACCATCACAGCCAGGCTACGTCTGGCAGGATTTCCCTCATTGAACAGCTTTAATCCATTTCCTGAGGTGCTGGAGGCCAGGCTGCCCCAGATAAGCAGTGCGTAGGCACTTGGGCGGCTCCGCAGAGTCAGCCAAGGTTGACCACAGCTGACACAGAGCTACAGTTAGGTCTAGGTCCCCTGCACTCTTGACTTCTCCTCCGTAGTCCTCTACATCTCCTGCTCGAGCTCCTCCTGGTCTGGAGAGTTTATTAGTACTGGAGGAATACTGGAGTTGGCATGACAGTGTTGAACGTGCCCTGCTTTGGTACAGGAAGAGGGGAGTCAGGGCCAGGACCCCCAAAGCCTTCTTCAGCAGCATCTCAGATACCCCAAGGCTTCCTGGCTCTGGCTGGCTCTGTGCTGGGCTGCTCGCCTTCCTTACATTGTATTTCTGATCTGGGCACAGCGCTGGAAAACCCTGAGCTGCTTCTGGACACGTCCAGCTCGAGGCCAGGGTACGCTGGGGCAGACTGCTGCACTGCGCGAAAGCAACTGAATTACTGCTAGAAACAAATTGCCTCTGGATGCTGTGCAGCTGTATTCCCTGGTGCTGCATTTTAGCTACCAAGTCTAATGCGATTCAAGCTAGTTTTGTGTTGAACCAACTCTGGCGAAAAATATTGTCCTGTGACTGTTTAGAAGAAAAACTCTAGGAAGCGAATCTCAGCTTGTTTGTTGGTTTAATATGCAACGTCGGGCAAATAACTTAATCTCTCTGTCTCCATTTACCCCATGTATAGGAGGTTTTATAATCCTGAAAAAAGTGTGGTGAAGGTTATTGTTTATAAAGTGCTTTGAACCTTATTTTTAAAATAATAGAAATAGGAGGGGAAGAAAGAAAACCATCTAGGATCTTAATTTATTTCCATGGATCTGTTTCTAAACACATGATCAAAAAAACCCAAAGAATGCGAACTCCCAGTTCAGACAAGCAAACAAATCTAATGTTTGGAAATGGTTTTCTTTCTGGCTGTGTTAGGCTCTCAGCGGGAACAGTGATTGTATCATCATCTGCTTGAGAATTTACAATTACATTACCAAGTATCCAGGCACAGCTTTTCAGTCATGCTTTATACAAATTGCACACTTGAGCAGTGCGACAAGCCATCATCATTAACTTTATTTCTGCGAAGGAGACTTCCTCACCGTGGTGAGTGCATACTGCCTGAATGCCATCTGCAGGTTTCTTCTAATGAAATCGTCAGCGTGGCCTGATGGGCCAGGGAGAAATCCCAGCGCGCAAAACAGTCTCGCTGTCAGCACTGGAGTAACTCAGCACCCTGAAGCGCTGCACTGAGTGGTTCAACTACCCTCCATCACATACGGTTAATAAGAATTGCCATACTTTGTTCACCTTAGGAAGGAGATGAATCATACCAATTCTTTTCAATTTATCTTCATCGAAGGGCTTCACAGGCTCTTGATCATTCTTGTCTTTCTCTTTTGAACTCCCTCCAATTCTTTGTACGAAGCACATCTCAGATTAATTTTTAAGTGTTTTGTGGTGGGTTTTTTTTTAATAACTGTGCAATACAGCTTTTCCTTTGGGGATGGACCTGGAGCTGCATACTGGATCTATAGTTACTTAGGCTTCTTGACCTGAATTGCTTTGATTTTTTTTTTTTTTAGCTACATTTGTGAACTTACTATATGTTCATGAACTGATACAGGGGCAGTTTCATCAGTTTTAGCTGCTGAAAACCAACAATTTTACTGTGCCCCGCTTGATGCGGTCAGGGTATAAACATATGTGATGTTGACTAGGAAATGAACATCAACATCTTCTGAGTAACAATTGTATTGAGCTGTCCATTAGAGTAGTAGTAGATTTTTCTCCCTCAGAAAAGTTTTAACATTTCTTTTAAAAACAAATAAAAAGTAATAATCTTCTGGGGGTGATCCATCCAACAAGAGACAGCCAGTTGAGGTTCCTGGGAATTCAAGTTTAAAACCTTCCTCTCAAACCGAAAGCACATCAGGTATCTCATGGGTATCTCATGCATGTGCCCTGATATCTGGGGTTAAAAGTCTGTCTCTCCTGCCCATAGTTCCCTTCTCATGATTAATGGTCTCCAACATCCCCAAACTGGGAGCCCAGGAGAACCCTCACAGAGAAGACACTGCAGCTTTACGGTTATGATATATAACCTGGGATACAGGAGATGCATCGTTAAATTCTTCTTCTGAATAAAGTAGAGTAGCGATTTCAGCCTGGATCTCCAGCTGACTATGGTGGTGTCAATCTTTCTTTACATTTAACACAAAACTTTGTCCTGAGAAGCCCTTACCTAAAATTTTGTCCAAAAGGACGTATTTTCTCACGCACACACAAGTTTTAGTTGATGAAGGAATCCCTAACCAGGCCCAGTAATGAATCCCTGCAGGAGATGCTGCTGGGTTTTCCCAGAAAACAAATGCTCTGTATGAAGCTTTCTTGCAGTAACTGTGGTGTTAGTGACCCTTGGTTATCTCCATGCACCCTGACCAGTGCCTGCGAGCTGCAGGGAGCAGAGCCCAGACTCTGTGGGTGGGAAACTGGGTAAATGTCCTGTACTGGTTGAGGGAGGTTACAAACATTTCCATCCTTGGAGTGACTCTAACTCAGCTGGCTGAGGTCCTGGACAGCCTGGTCTAACTGACCCTCTTTAGAGGGGAGGGTTAGACCTGCAGCGGTCCCTTCCAACCTAACTAATCCTATGATTCTTACTCAGATTTCCATCTCCTTTGCAAATGGACAGACTTGCCCTCATACTGGCTATTTTTTCATGAAGCACCATGCAGCACTGCCACATTTATGCCGTCAAGCACGCGGTGACACAAATGGCCTTGTTTGTTGATGTATCTGATGTTTCTGTACAGATGCTGTACCAGTTCTTGGACTGACAGACCCAAGACTCTGCTACGTACTGGATGGATTCCTCTTCATTTATGCAGTCATCATGACAGCCCTTTTTGTGAAAGCAAAGGTCAGTCTATCCAAACACTGATGCATTTGGCTTTGGTGGTGTAAACAAATTGGGCTTAGCTGGAAAGTAGGGGTGGGGAGGAAGCATGTCTCTTAAATAAGACCTTGTTATTTTTTTATTTTCTCCTTTTTGTTTTTTTGGGTTTTTTTAACTTTCTTCCTTTTCTGGTGCTAACCTGAGCAATCTGGGGGAGTTCTTTCTGAGGGCTCA
>NW_008824791.1:4472600-4486192 GCF_000699105.1 Pygoscelis adeliae
CTGAGAGTATTTTGATGCTACAGTTACGGATGCAGTCAGACGTTCTGGATATCGTAGCTGGGAAATGCCTGATCAACAGTGATGTGGTTTCTTCTGCTGCTTTGTCATTGGAAAGAGAGGAGGGGATATACAGAAAATTCAGTATAAATGCCAAGCTTGCGAAGGATGTATTAAAACGTCTCAAGAAGTCAGACATCTTTGATAGTATGAGTGCGATGATGCAAATGATATAACCCCAACAACCACAGGAGAGGAGTCAGGGACGGGACAGACACAACTCGATGGGCTGTTGTTACCATCCAGCAGCTGTTCAGCATCTAGGGAGACACTTAGTGGCTTTAGTGCACTTCCATGGAAGAAAATAACGTAATGTGATGAAGGCATGTACATTTCCAGACATGTACATGCTCTGAGAGCTCTGCTAATCATAGGGGAGGAGCTGTCTGCCTCTCCCCGGCACAGGGCACTCCAATGCAATGGTGCAATGGCCAAAAGGTGTCTTGACTGCTGTCTGCACATCTGGCCCAGCCTCCCCCCAGAAGCAAAGGCTTGCTGCACTTGGGATCTCGGCTTGCTTCTCTCCAGGTCGTGGCTGAGATCACCAGCAGGAGCCCTGACAGGGTGGTGATGTGCTACTGCTGGTGCCCTACCGGCTCTTCGGTGGGATCATTTCTCAGGACCGCAAAGCCAGTGTTGAACCCGGAGGGAGGGAGGGAGGGAGGGAGTGATGTTTGGTGGAAATGAGCAGAACTCGGTAACCATGAAGGAGAAACCTTTTTTGTTGCCAGTGTAAATCCTGACTGCAGATGAAAGTGCTGCTCTGGGATTGGAAATCTTTTTGAGGCTGCTAGAGGGATGAGCCTCTGGGGCACATGGAGCGTGCACTGTACCACAGCTGGTAGGAGCTGTGCACCTCGCCCGGTGCAGGGCGAGATCGCGGTAGTTAAAGAGGGCTTAGCAAAGCATCCAAGGAGGAGCATGCACCTGGCACAGGGAGCTGCCGCAGCCGTGGTGCACTCGCCAGCTGCTCTTTCTCCCTCACCCAGAGCGTGTCTTAAGCGTGCTGCTGCGGGGACAGAAACCTGTGTGGCTTCTCCCGCTGGGGCTCCCTGCAGGGGCAGAGCTGGAGCTGGAAATGGCTCCTGGTCAGAGGCAGTGGCCCTCACCTTTAGGTCTGGGAGCACTCGCTGTCCTCCTGGTGTGCCTAGCTGTTTGCTGGTAACACGCATAGCGTTTAGCTGCAGCAAATAAGCTATTGCATGAAGGAAGGCAGCAGGAGGAAGGGGAAAGCCATGCCTGTGGTTACGCTGGAGTCTCGCAGCCGAAAGCAGCAGAGGCGCTGCAGCTGAAACGCCACCATAAAGCACCAAGAAGCTGGTGGGGCATTTTCCAAGGGGCCTCTGTCTTGTCCCAAACTTAGGACTTTTTTATAAATCTTCCAAGCTGTGTCATACCTCTAACCTCACCTCCTGGCCGAAGGAATTGTTTGTGGAGGCTTTTGCCAAGGGCACAGCCTCGTCTCTGTTGTGAGCTTTTTATTTATGGACCACATGGACGATGCACATGAACATTTAGGCTCCATTGCAAGAAACGTGGATTAGATGCTTGGTAAATTACTGGCCCCACCAAAGGTTCAGTGGTGATAATGCCACTTTCGTGGGGCAAGTGGTGGGGTAGGTAACTTGTACCTACTACAAATACGATTTTAAAAAACAAAGTCAAGTTTATCCTATGCCTAAAAACAAACCCATCTAGAAAGTTGCTTTTAATAGAGATTTTAACGTATGAGAATACCTCAAGAAGGTTAAAGCAATACAGAACGTAGTTTGACACTGTTTTTTGAAAGGACTGGAACACAAAGTAGCTGCTCTCACTGGCCTAAAACTGTCCTTTTTTCCTGAAAGTTTGACTCAGCAATTAACTGCTCATAAATATTGTGAGGAGTAGCCAAAGAGTAGCTACAGAAGGGAAATTCTTTACCCACTCATTAGTTGCCCCTCATGCTAACTTACCATGGTGGCACCGCGGCTCCGCAAGCCAGGTGCCGCTCCCGACAGGCGTGGGGATCCCCTGTGCCCTCTGAAGCTGAGGACGCCCAGGAACTTTGCAGGCAGCACTTTTGCTGGAGGGCTGGGGTCTCAGGGGGTGCTTTTGGTTGTTAGCAGCCCCAGATACCCAGTTTTTCTTAACACAGGCTGCAAGTATGATTTTATAGCCTGATGGAGCTACTTTCAATAGCACAGGATTATGATATGCACAGAATAGGAATGCAAAAGCAGTAGGGGGAAAAAAACCAAACCACAGGTACTTTGAGTAGCAGTGAACTGGTGTTACATGCAAGTAAAACGGCCTGGCTGCTGACAGCAACCTGGCGTGTGGATGAAAGTGCTAGCGCAGCAGTGGCTTGTATTGCCTGTAGCCTTATCGGTGCCACAGGTTGGCTGCTTATGGGTTGCCCTGTTTCTGATGAGAGTAACTTCTAGGAGAGAGGGAACGAAAGCACTAAACGGAGCCACTATCTCTCTGCTCATGGTATGGTCTCTCTTCCAGCTTAGCCAGACCTCTGAACCACAGCTGCCACCGGGCCAGGATGATGTGTATAATGTAAGTAACTACTGGGTTTTTTTGTTTGTTTGTTTTCAAATCTGCTACCCAGACAGACCTTTTTGGGCACTTGATAGTGAATTGCCTGTGGTTCAGAAAAACTTGATGACTCAGCTAACGAAAGCAATCTACCCAAATGTGCAGCACAGCAGCTGTAAGGATGAAAAATAAAACCTGGCAAGGGCAGCTTCTGTTGTCACTTGTCTGGCTGGATGCAGATAGTTATGTGGACTGTAGGTTCCTGATTTGATGCACTGAGCTGAAGGTATACCAGGAACCGAGACCATTTCAGAGGCAGTGCTCGGTGTGCTGCACCATGTAACCCGCCTGCGAGAGCTCTGTGTCTGTGCGCGTGTGCAGCCACCGGACTGTTATATATAATGTGCGCACCCCAACTTCGTGCCCAGCCCTCTGCAGTTGGCTTGCAGCTCTCACCAATTGCTGTTCCTCGGGCGACTCACAGGCACGCCGCCACCCATATTGCCGGTGTTGTTTGATGTGGGCTGGAGAAAGGGCAAACACCCGGGAATGCTGCGTTGCTGACTTTGGGCGATTGTAGCTTCTTGTATCGCTGTGTGTGTGGAGCCTGAGTCATCGCAGCCCGGCTGTCTCCGTCCGGGAGCTTTCCTGTTGCCTGGCAGCGTAAGACCTGTTGTACCAGATCGTACTAGAGGCATACCTTGTCCGCTGTGCCCTGATTGTAGCCAGCATCAGATGGCTCTTCAGGTAGTGAAAGAGGACAGAGACAAGATCCTGTCTGTCCTTCCTAGCTAAATTGCTCACTCATAGTAGCATTAAACTCTAGCTATTTTTGCTGTGTCTAGTTGTCTTTTGATTTTAATTTTTCTTTTCTCTCACACTTTTGACCATAGCCACATCCTGTGATGAGTTCTATTGTTTAACTGTGTAATGTATGAAGACTAATGCGTTTTTTTCAGTTTAAGAAGTGTTGCCTGTCACCTTTTCAGTAGCACTCTGTCGGCTATGTTATTCTGACCTGAAATCTCTCCTTTGCCCTCTTCCAAGGTAACCTTTCCCAGATAAGAAATGTGTTGCACATAAAATTTCTACAGCCACTTGATGCAAATTTAGACGAGCAGTTCTGCAAGAAAAACCAAGCCCGTGGATCTTCACCCACCAGTGGGAGAGAAAGCATGAAAGTCAGAGTCCCTCCCCCTTGCGTGCTCTCATTTCCAGCTCATTTCTACTTAAGAAAGGTTCTTGATGCAGTGGCTTGCAGTTTTGTGCTGCACAAACCACTTGTTGTCATTTCCATGGCTTAATCATAGAAATTTTTGCTGGCAGTTGCATTAAGGGGTAAAATAATTTCTAGCTCTATTATAATACTCACAAAGTTGGACACCAAACTGGGTTCCCTTTCTTTTCCTGTGTTAAGTCAAGATCTATTTTCTCATGATCATAATGTCCGTCACTGCTTCTTGCTTTCTCGTTTCAGAAACTGTCTCGTGGACACAGAGATGAATATGATGTTCTGGGGGCAAAGCGAGGTGCAGACCCTGAGCTGGGTGGGAGACACCAGGTAACTTCCTCCCACACATGCACCTTTTTTCTTTTAATCTGGTTCCTTCCTTCTCATGTCTAACCGCTGTTTAGACATGCAGACATTCATCACGCGTTTGCTAAGCACCAGTGCCTTCCTGGAGAGGGAACAGCAAAATCTGTGTAGTAACTCACGCGGCTGGCAGCGTGGCGGGGACAAGAGTAAACCTTCCCCCTCCCCTTTGATCTTTGCCCCTCGCACCCCCCGTCACTTTGCTGAGAGCTTGCAGCCACCCAGAATAGGAAGAGACACCCAGCCTTGGGGCGGATGTGGAGCAGGCAAGGCAGGAGTGGGTGTTTCACGAGAGCTCGCTGCACGTGATGTCGCCAAACAAGTGCCAACAAAGTAAAGCGGCAGCCAAAACAACTGTTTCTGCTGCAGAGCCCAAGAGTTTCAAAGGAAGAGGGAGGGGGGAAACCTTCTGCATCAGCGTGTAGGGCTTGCCTGCAGGTGACAGCTGTAGGGATTGAGCAGAGAAGAGCTAAGTTTTATCAATTATTAAAATTAAATTAACTTTCCAGAGAACAAGTTGCCTTAACAGAGCCTTATGGGTGGAGGCAAGATGGGCTGCAACGGGTACGGCACAGCCATAGAGCCGTAGCTGTGCCTTAGAGCAAAGGCACAGGCACATAGAAGGTGGTGGGTGGGGGATGCTGGTACCGCAACACGTGGGCAACTTTCTTCTTTTGTTTTACAGCAGAGAAGAAAGAACCCTCAGGACACCATCTACACTGTGAGTAGAGAGAGCTGGGAGGAAAGGAGAGGGAGGGATGGCTGGAAATAGGAGTTTCTATTTTGCAGGAGACTTTTTCCCCCTACCCAATTTCAGCTTTGGTTCAAACTTAACAGCTGCTTTCAAAGACTTCTCTTCCCTTCTACCCCTCCTTTTTTGCTAGAAAATTTCTGCTCCCTTCTCCGTGATAGGAGAAAAACATTGACAGGTGGGGAAAAGAATTTGGCTCAAGATGCCTGCTGATCCCTTTATGTTAGCCACTAGTGACTAACCAACCTTCGTCCCCTGTGACTGATGCTGCAGTATTTTATGTGCTTGTTCTCCAGCCTCTCCGACTGCTCTCTGACAAAGGCCAAATGCCAGTGCATCTAAGAGCGGCTGCTTAGGAGCCTCTTGATTTAATTGATTTAACTCTGGCTAAATGTGGCGGTCTGTGCTCCAAAGGGTAGATACATGAATGCTAAAGCTCATGTCTTAATTCCGGTCTTTCTGGGTGTTCAGTGCTTGCTGAGAAATGAGGTTGTTTCCAAGACTGGCCTTCATCATTACTGAATCAGATGCCCTGATCACAGCTGGTCGTAAGCATTTGGGAACTGCTTCCCCGGATAGAGGAAGAAAGAGCTCCTCTTTCTTAACCTTCACCCTGCGGTGTTAGACTTTCCTTTTGTCTGGGCCTGAGCTGCACGGTCAGGTTTGTCTCCTGAACAAATGCTGCTTAAAGCTTTTCTTTGGAGAGCTTTGATTGTAGTCTCCGGTGCCAGTTTAGATAAACGACTTGGTTGAGGGTAGAGTTCTATTCAGTTAAGTGTTTGGAGATGAGGTGGTATTGGTGTGCTAAGCAGATTTGATCGTGTATAGCATCGACTTAAATGCACATTGGTCAAGTCTCACCACTGTCCCTTCCCCTCTGGAATATATTGAAGCTTTGAAGGCAAGGCAGCCCCAGAAGCAGAGGCTTGGAGTGCAGTCACCCAGGGGCTGGCTTGGCATTTCTACTAACATGCTGACTCTCTCCCTCTCTCTGCTTGCAGTCACTGCAGAAGGAGAAGATGGGCGAGGCATACAGTGAAATCGGAATGAAGGGAGAGGTGAGTCCTACTTTCCTTCCTGGTGAAAGCCTGGGATGGAAAATTCTTCCTCGCCGCTCCCTTACAGAGCAGTAGCCCCAGCTGCACGTAGCTGCCTTGCACAAGAAGTCCCCGTGTTCCACAGCACCTACAGGCACAGCTGAGAGCAGTTACCTATTATTTCCTGTAGTAACCGGTGTGTTGGTGCAGCAGTAAGACAGACGTGTAGCTATGGTGTTACAGTAGCCATAAAACAAGGTGGAGATCAGACAGTAAGCTTTGTCCCATCAGTATTGGAAACACAGCCCGTACACCAGCAGTGTCCCTGGGCAGATTGAATAACGTCAAGGGGAAATATTTCAACTTTTGGACAGAAAAATTCTGACGGCTGCCCCAGCTGAGGAGGCAGAGGGTATGAGATGGGCGAGGAATAGTTGAAGGAAATGTCTAATTCCAAGCACTGCAACGTCTGCGGCCCAGCAACTTGCATTAGTTGAGCGTGTTCCTCCAGAGCAATTCAGAGCTGGAGGTTCATGCTTTCCCCTCTATGGGCTGTGGAGGCCGGCCTGCTTTATAGGCACAAGTAAGCATTTGCAAGCTCCTCCTTGTGCCTGTCTTCAGACAAGTAATGAGGGAAACATTCTCCTTCCCCCACCTCCACTCTCAACTTTTTAAGAAGGAGCAGATCAGTTATATCTAAAGCTAGCAGCAAACTGCTGGGGGAGGGAAGCTTGTGTTGGGAAAAAAAAAAAAAAAAATATCTGGGGATGCTGTTTATGGCAAAACGAAAAATTGCTGTGACCGCAGGTTCTATTTTATGGCAAAGTGTCTTAAATAGAATCTTTCATTTCCCTCTGAAAAGTGAAAAAAAAGGGCATTTCAAAACAAAGTTTAGTGCTGAGAAATGCTGAAGCAACACCGACGTTTAATCCCCTCCCCTTCTTTATTATTCTAGTGCCCATCTGCAACATTCAAGCTCAGTTTACAAGCTATGAGTATGTGAAGTCTCACTGTGTTTTTATGACTGTTTCTATTACCGGGGACACACGCATGCACAACAAAAACCGTGCCTCGTTCTAGATATATGATCATTTAACAGGCCGCTGCAATTTTCGTTGTGGCAGGTGCTACTCTTTGCCGCGTGTTCGTGAAATGTTTGTGATACAGTCAGCGCTCTGCTGCCGCGGGGCAGTTGTGACCAGCCATGGGCTTGACGTGCCTGTCCAGGGGGCTGTAAGCTCTGCTGTCCCTAGTATTTACCTGGAAATCACTCTCTCGTGCACAACTTGGCTGCTTTGTCTGGCAGCTCCCCGTACCCCTGGGAATGCAGCAGCAAGCGGGTTCAAGCAGAGGGTTTTCCTTTGTACCTGGCTGGTCTGAGTGACCTTGTTTGTATGCTCTACTTGTACCACGACAGTCCCAGTACCTATTCTACTGAATCCTGAGGACTCTGTCCTCAGACAGCCTTACCTGCAGTTCCTTTGAACTTCTAGACAACTCCAGCTAACCAAACGTGTGCTGGAGAACTTACTTACTTGCCCGTGTCTGTCCAATAGAGGGCAGAGTCCCTCGGACACCAGCTGACATGCAGCAACTTAAGAAATACAGCCCCATTTCTTCCAGGTGTGCCTTCAGCGCATAAAACAGTCGGTGTCTATAGGAAGGTTGCCAAATCTCTATAGGTACAGTAAATCAAAGAAATAGCAGCGTTATAACAGTATGACAGGAAAATATGTCAGCAAACCAAAATAATTTCCTTTTTATTTCCAATCCTCGCTATTTTCTCCTTCCACAGCCCTTGCAGCGTGCCTGGGCTGGTCCAGACTTTAGCAGGTGCTCTCCCTCCTGTGCAGAGGGTGTCCAGGCCGAGCGCAGCTGCTGACCCTCAGTACAGGATGGGGGGAAGTCAAGGGTTTTTTTCCTTTTGCATAATGGGAAAAGCACCCATTAATCTATGCTTCTTTTTCTTTCTCAAAGCAGCAGAGGCGGCGAGGCAAAGGGAACGAAGGTGTCTACCAGGTAGGCAACACATCCAGCACCTGCTCCCCTCGTCTATCTTCGTGGCTTAATTGTAGCCTCCAGTCATGCATCTCGCCGCACTGCTAGCGATGCGTGATGAAGCAGAGCTTTCAAAGCACCTTTCTGAGGATAGCTACTCAGATTCAGGGCGAAGACCACACTGCTGGTACTTTGAGAAAGCGGCTGTGTGTTCCAAATACAACTGGCAGGAACACTTGTTTAGCTGCTCTGGTAGGAACCGTTTCCACAGTCCTACATCTTGGAGGCCCACCTTTTGACGGCGGCAGAGGACGCGTACAGTTCTGTCTCTGAATTGTTCATTGCTTAAATGGAAACCTTCAGGTTGCCAAACAGCTGTTGTAACTCAAAGCATCAGTGGTTCAGCCCATCTCACTATAGCGTACAGAGCCCAAACTGGTCAGCACCTCCAGTCCCTTGCTGCACGGGGGGGTTTCAGCGTTGCAAGGAGTCCATCGATAAGGCCTTATTTGGGGCCGCCATGCATAACTGTTCCAAAATGCATTTTACTTTCTGTAGAAGCCCGTACATTGTCACCAACATCTCCAAACGACAAAAATAAAATACATATTAAAAAGTTCTTCTGATGTAGCACATGCCAGGGGGTTTTCCTGTAAGGGGGCTTATTTGTAGCTAATGGTACCTTTCTTCAAAACCTGCTCTACTGCTAGTCACAGGTAGCTGATAAGAAGCACTATCATCTTATCAGTGTACTCAGTGTGCCACTAAATATTCATAGCAGAGTGAAGGGGAGCTAGAAGGTTTACAAGCAGGCACCCTGTGTCTTACTAAGGCCTCACTCTTGGAAGCCCCCGTTACCTCTGCTCTGGCAGCCTCCTGGGCTGACCAGCGACTCGGCCACATTTTCTACTCCCTGCTCTTGGAGTAGTCTGTTCCACGGCTGCAGCGGGGATCTGTAACTCGCGTGTTACAGCTGACTGACTGACTTGCCCCCACCAGAGCAGGCTGGCAGGAGGAGGACTTCTGCGTCGCAGGAAGGGATGTGAGGGGATGCTTCCTGGGGTTCACAGCCACCTGAAGCCCCGCTGCCAACTTACCCGGCGTCGCATCTGACTTCCCTTCCAAATTACAGAGAAGTCCAGAAAATAAAGTTCATGATTTGCTGTCTATTCGTTTGGTTAGCAGACAAAAGTTCACCCTAGCATCAGTTAGCTCTTACTAGTCAATAGTATGCAAACAAAATGTACTGTAAAGATCTGCATAACCAGTTAGGATGAGTTACTGTAGTCATACGTTTCTAACAGTGATTCAGGATGTATCTTGCCTTCAGGTAAGTGACAGCTACTGACACTGTACAAAGACTAAGGAAACACTCCTGAGTAAAAAAACTCTGTAGGGGGAAAAAAAACCCAAACCCTTAGAATTCTGCTACTGAGCCCCTGCCAGTAGGGAGCCCCTCTCCTGCTCGGGAGAACTGAGCACTCGCACTGGTACCTCACCTGTCTTTCTCTTTTTCAGGGACTCAGTACAGCGACCAAGGACACTTACGATGCTCTCCAAATGCAGCCTTTGCCCCCCCGCTAAGTGGGAGTCATGGAGGGGATGGGCAAGGGTGAGAGATGCCCACCTGCTTTGGGGAGGAGAGGAGGGAGAGCCTTTTTCATCCAAAACAAGCACTGTGTATTTTCTCAGTGCAACAGCCTACTTTGGTTGGTGCACAGCGGGAATACGCCTGGACTTGGTCAGTCCCTTCTCCCTTTCCTCTTGAATCATGTAACTGCAAGCTTTAGCTATTAAAATGTACATATCTGTAAAGTTGTTTCCAGTAATAGTGGTTATCAATCATCAGGCCCATTTTTGTGAGAAGATGGTGTGGGACCAGACCACACCTACTAACACAGCTGTCTTGGTAGCTCTTACTTGCCTTCCAGGGGTACTGAGACATGTAATTATGGTTTCATTACATTTAAAGAAAGAACTTACTTGTAAAGATAGGGCTGTAGTTATCTCCTGTAGTATTTATCTTTAGACTATTTGACATAGGCCAGCTAAACTTTTTGCTTTAAATTTACCTCTTAAGAACTGCTTCAGTGGGGGACGACTTTTTTTAATTGTAAAAAGCGATGTGATATTACAGTAGTGAAGGACAGAGGCTAAATGCCAGCTTTTCAGTACAAAGAAGACGAGCACTGAGCTCCAACAAAAGATCAAGCAGTGGCATTGCCGCTCATCCAGCACCTGGTGCTAAACGAGAGCCAGGGAGCCTGCGTAAAGAGACTTCTCCGAAGGCAGAAGATACCCCTGTTACGGCGGAAACAAGGAGACTGGACTCTGATAAAGGGCGCAAAAGCCAGGAAAACTCACCCTGGAGAATCCCATTTGGCTGAAACTTCCGCCCCCCACATTAGCAACGTCTACAACTACCGCTGCAGAAGAGGCTCCCCTTCCAAGAGTTGGTATGGTAATTCTAATGTCAGAAACAGACCAAAACTATCACTTCTGGGCAACAGAAACTGTACAAAAGCCAACGTAAGTGCGGTTTCCAAACCAGTCTATCATCAGGTTACCTTTAAAAGATGATGCCGGTATCATTCTGGAGAGATACTAATTCAGTAATGTAATGATGTAATGCGTTTTTGATGAATTAATAAAGTTAGCGTCAAAGACCTGTGTGTGCGTGGTGAACAGCTGCAGGAATGGTACAAGCTCATTAGCCGAGGCAGTCAGGCCGGCTGGACCAATTTACACCCAGCAGCGCAACCTCCTCGGCAAGCTGAGGAGGATGGTGTTCCGACAGGAGCTTCCTAACACAGCCTGGGAGGTGGGATGGGATGTTGGAAAAATGCTGTAAGCCCAAGTATAAACAGGACACTCGGCTCCTGCTGCATCCTCAGTGGTGCCAGTGACTTACAAGGCTGTGCGATGAAGCCTGTAAGCAACTCGGCAAGGACAAAAGCAGCCCAGCAAAATGAAGGGTATTTTAACCTGGGTCGGGAGCCGACCAGTTCATTCCACCACTCCCAACAAAGGGAGCGGAGCTAAAGCAAGACTGTGGGAACAAGAGCGGCCTCTGGGGGCACTGCCCAGGTGAGGCTACCTGTCCCTTTCTTAAGGGACCAGGTCAACCGCAGAAAAAACTTGCTGACATGCCGCCAACGTAAACTGCAAGGCTGTGCCTAGCTGCTTAAGCAGTAGGACTGTGGCAGCAGTAGGTGCTTGTAGCTTTTGAAGAATATTTCAAAGACAGTAAATTAGTGCAAAAAAAAGTAAACTGAGACATCCCAGCACGGCCATGAATGTTTCTTGCAAAGAATTTTCTAGATCCCTTACTGTTCTTCGGCAATGCCAAGAAAAAGCTGAGAGAACGGAGTGGTACCTCAAACAGCTGAGCTGAAAACTACAGTAAAGTTGCTACCGCAAAGCACTCTTGCTCTTGATGGGAGAACAGAGAGTACTGAAAATATTCTTTTTTTTTTTTTTTTTTTAATCAAACAAAAGAATGTCAAAGGGTTTTGTGATAAACAAGTGTGGGGGGGGTACCAGCCGCTAAACAACGGGGAAGAAATTCTTAGGGAAAAAGACCACCTTTATGCTCCTTCTACATAAACGGATCTTGATTCAAAAAGCATCCAACGCTGGTTTCGAGGACACTCACCGCAGGTGTGAGCCGAGTCTTCTCTTTGCCTTCAGGAAGCAACTGCGGCCGTTTTTTCTTTTAGGAGAGGAGTTGTTGATAAGGCACAAGCAGAACAAAAGCTTCAAGGGGGGTGCCAGAAAGCCCTGGGCTCTCCTCCATTTTGACAAGACAGAGCGTGAAAGAACAATCTCCTGGCCCAGTCCGATGCCCCAGGGGGAAGGGGAATTAGCCTTCCCCTGACACATTTAAAAAACTACGAACAAGTGCATACATGTTAAAACACTTGGAAAATGGTTTAATGATGTTTACAACAGAAATGAACTGTACAATTACAGTAAGTTTAATATATATAAAAAATTACAGCAGACAAATGCATCTACACAAAATCTACCTTTTCATTCTGATTTACTGTAATCTACACAATCTCTCAATGCCCACAGCTATCTGTAGGCAACCACTGGGAAAATAATAATAATAATAATAATAATTATAATAATAATAATAATAATAAAGGACATCTTTAAAGAGACAGCATTTCGCCTTCCTCCTCACCCCTAGTGTGATCAGCAAGGTTTTGAAATGTGTGGGACTCTCACATTTCAGTCTCAAGAAAAGCTTGGGTTGCATTTGGGTACGGGTACTCCCATACGGCCCTCGAGTTCAAGTGTTCTGCTGACCTGAAGCGTACAAATGCAGTATATGAGGAAGGGCAAGAGGAAAAAACCTCCCAGCCAGTGTAAGCAGGCAGCTGCACGGAGCAGTGAAACCATTAAGAGCGGAAATTTCTCTTATTTAGAAACGAAGCGAAAAGGGGCTGCCCAGACGCTACAGACATTCACAAATCACCACCTCGTTGAAAACTACTGCCGGATTTAGAAGAAAGGGCTTGCTTTTCAACTCCCGATTCTTCGTACCAAGGGTTAGCTTTCAAACTAACGTGTTAAATATTTTTTTAAAACAAAATTTAAAGCTACTTCCTCTTTGGCCCATCCCGTAAAACCAATGAAAACCCCTTTATGCTGAGAAAGAACCTCAGGTCAACGGGGAAAAAAAAAGAACATGCTGTCTCTTTAAAAAGAAAGAAAGAATCCCAGTTGGGAGCGGCCGTCAGTGAAAATGCGATCCAAATTGGCGGTCTGGTGGAAATTCCTCATGGAATATTATGTACAGTTTAAAAACCCTTAGTTGCTTTTTTTTTTTTATTTATGAACACCTAGGCAGTGAAAACTGTTATGTTAATACATACATAGACACACCCAAAACATACAAAAATACTATTATTTCAAACTACTAAGAATAGGACAAGTTCAGTTATCTCCATGCTATGACTTTAAGAGCATTACACTGAAACAAACAAGAATTTAAACGACAATTTTTTAATATCCCAGAAATATACCAAAATATACATCTAAGCTTTGGAATTACTGAGGTTAGACTAATGCAAGTGCTGGGTAATCGTACTTAATACACAAGTCTAAGGTTCTGCAGGAAAGAAATTATCTTTGGTATCTGCATCAGGCTAATAATATTAACATTTGGATTTTGCTTTGGGATAGAGCTTGTATGACCCTAGAACCAAACACCCCCCAATCAACTGAGATTAAAAAGATCCATGTAAAAAGTTCCTCCGTTTGCAATCCCCCCCCCCAAAGTTAAAAAGTCACAGGCATCTACCTAGCATAAAAGGTTGAGAAATACAATGCATAGTTGCACAGTGGTGCTGCAAAAATAAAAGAAATCTAGAAAAAAGGAACTAGAGGAGAAATGAAAAGCTGCTTCTTCTTCTTCTTCTTCTTCCAGGGATTTCTCACAACAGGACAGCCTCTTCCAAGCAGTGACGGGGGAGGGGGGAAGCTCAGAAGTGCACCTCAGCGTGTATTAATCAACATCACCCAGCCCCCAGAGGGTTAAAGCACCCAGCAGAGCAGCCAATCCTGCACCCAAGTCTTCAGCTCCTCAACCCACCTGCGAAGCCCCTGGCCGCCCCCTCCC